>NC_081182.1:124293153-124438760 GCF_029867415.1 Vicia villosa | reverse complement strand
CATAAGGAAGTGGAAGTTTATGTGGACGACATGATTGCCAAATCAGAAAATGAAGAAGATCACATACAAAATCTGACAAAGTTATTTCAACGCTTACGGAAGTTTCAGCTTCGCCTGAACCCCAACAAGTGCACCTTTGGTATCTATTCAGGAAAACTCCTTGGTTTCATTGTCAGCAAACGAGGAATTGAAGTAGATCCAGACAAAGTCAAGGCAATTCAAGAAATGCCTTCGCCCAGAACCGAGAAACAAGTTAGAGGATTTCTTGGACGTCTGAATTACATCTCGAGATTCATATATCTCATGACTGCAACTTGCGCTCCTATTTTCAAACTTCTACGGAAAAATCAAAGTTGCGTCTGGACAGACGATTGTCAGAAAGCGTTCGACAGCATTAAGGAATATCTGCTCGAACCACCCATCTTGTCTCCTCCAGTGGAAGGAAGACCTTTGATAATGTACTTAACCGTCTTAGAAGATTCCATGGGTTGTGTCCTTGGACAGCAAGACGAGACAAAGAGAAAAGAGCATGCCATCTACTACCTGAGCAAGAAATTCACTGATTGTGAATCCCGCTACTCCATGCTCGAGAAGACGTGTTGTGCTTTGGCCTGGGCTGCCAAGCGTCTACGCCAGTACATGATTCGACATACTACTTGTTTGATCTCTCATATGGATCCAATCAAGTACATCTTTGAGAAGCCTGCTTTAACCGGGAGAATTGCCCGTTGGCAGATGTTGTTATCAGAATATGACATTGAGTATCACGCACAGAAAGCCGTGAAAGGAAGCATTCTAGCTGAGCACCTGGCTCACCACCCACTCAATGGTCATGAATCAACCAGTTTCGACTTTCCGGACGAAGACGTCATGTACCTCAAGATGAAAGATTACGACGAGCCACTACCAGACGAAGGACCTGAGATAGGATCCCAGTGGGGCTTAATCTTTGACGGAGCTGTCAATGCTTATGGACAAGGAATTGGGGCAATCATTGTTACACCTCAGGGTACCCATATTCCATTTACTGCCAGATTAACTTTCAAATGCACAAACAATGAGGCCGAATATGAAGCTTGCATCATGGGTCTCGAAGAAGCCATGGATCTAAGAATCAAACACTTGGATGTATATGGAGATTCTGCTTTGGTCATCAATCAAATCAAAGGAGAATGGGAAACACGCCAACCAGGGCTAATTCCTTACAAAGACTACGCAAGAAGATTGTTACCATTCTTCGACAGGGTAGATTTTCATCACATTCCTCGCGAAGAAAACAACTTGGCTGATGCATTAGCCACACTCTCTTCCATGATTAGGATAAATCATTGGAATGACATTCCTCGGATCGATGTTATGCGCCTGGATAGGCCCGCTCATGTTTTCACAGTAGAAGCAATCATCGACGACAAACCGTGGTATCACGACATCAAGAACTTTCTTCAAAAGCAAGAGTACCCTCTTGGGGCGTCAAAGAAGGATAGAAAGACTTTGAGAAGGTTAGCTTGTAGATTCTTCCTGAATGAAGATGTTCTGTACAAGAGAAACTTCGACATGGTTCTGCTCAGATGCGTTGACAGAAAAGAAGCAGAAGTACTCATGAGAGAAATACATGAAGGTTCCTTTGGTACTCACACCAATGGACATACCATGACAAGGAAAATACTGAGAGCAGGATATTATTGGCTGACGATGGAGTCAGAATGCTACCAGTACGCAAAGAGGTGTCACAAATGCCAGATCTACGCCGATAGAATTCATGTGCCACCATCTCTTCTCAACATACTCTCTTCCCCTTGGCCTTTCTCCATGTGGGGAATCGACATGATTGGAATGATCGAACCAAAAGCGTCCAACGGACATCGCTTCATCTTGGTAGCCATAGACTATTTCACCAAATGGGTTGAAGCAGCTTCATATGCAAATGTTACAAGACAAGTTGTCGTCAGGTTTATCAAGAATCACATCATCTGTCGCTACGGCATTCCTAGCAAGATAATCACTGACAATGGGTCAAATTTGAATAAAAAAATGATGAAGGAGCTTTGTGAAGAATTCAAGATCGAACATCACAACTCATCTCCTTACAGACCAAAGATGAATGGAGCTGTAGAAGCAGCTAACAAAAACATCAAGAAAATCATTCAGAAGATGGTCATCACTTACAAAGATTGGCATCAAATGCTCCCGTATGCTCTTCATGGTTACCGTACATCAGTACGTACTTCGACTGGAGCAACTCCTTTCTCCCTTGTATATGGCATGGAGGCAGTCCTACCAATAGAGGTTGAGATTCCATCAATGAGAGTCTTGATGGAAGCAAAATTATCAGAAGCCGAGTGGTGTCAAAACAGATTCGATGAATTGAACTTAATCGAAGAAAAGCGCATGACAGCTTTATGCTACGGACAGCTATATCAACAAAGAATGAAGAAAGCTTTCGACAAAAAGGTTCGACCTCGCACAATCAAAGAAGGCGACCTTGTATTCAAAAAGATTCAATCTTTTCTCACAGGTTCGAGAGGGAAATGGACTCCCAATTATGACGGCCCCTACGTGGTTAAGAGAGCTTTCTCAGGAGGAGCCTTAATACTCACGACTATGGATGGAGAAGAATTCACCCGTCCTGTGAACGTCGACGCAGTCAAGAAATACTTCGCCTAAATAATTAAAAGAACAGCTCGCTAAGTTGAAAACTCGCAAAGAGCGGCTTAGGCAAAAAAGAGCGTCTCGGTGAATCGAAAACCTGAAAGGGCGATTCAGGCAAAAATTAGAGACATAAAAAAAAAATATATATTAATCAATCCCGGTAGACTTAAAACCCGAAAGGGGTAGTTTACGCAAAAGTTAGGGATATATGGCAAGTAACTGTGTCCAGGACAAACTTGATCATTCAAAATCCATAGCGGAGTATTCATCAGCAGTAGGTCATCTTCTACGAAGCACGAATACAGCGCAACTCGGAGTGGAAGGGAAAGATAACGGTCATCACGTTTCATCGTAGCCCTTTTCCCGAAAATTACCAATTTCCAACTTTGTAAATACTCCATGGAATCAAGCATTTGGCTGATTACCATTCCATATATAATAATTTGAGCCTTGTGCTTTTCCTTTGCAATCTAGTCTTATTCAGTTTCTTGAAATGCATTTTAAGTTTAAACAGTCATTTTTCTTGAAACAAATGTTTTCATAAAATAAAAATGAATTTACTTGCAAAAATAAAGGTGAAATTTCTTTCTAAGGTTTACAAACAATAGGAAGAATGCAAATAGTTGCTCCGAGAACGGTTGAGACTCCGGGAACCAAGATTTCCCCATGAGGTCGCTTTGCGAACATCTCCCGATGACGGATCTTTACTTCAATTCATATTACTTACTTCGGACAGCGGACAACTGATAACCAAATATTCCCAACAGAGTTCGAACTGCAAGAAGAAGACATCTTCTGATCAACAAGATTCAAGTCGTATCATAGGATTTTACATCCGCGACAATTCTATTCACATTCACGTTACATTTTATCATTGTCATAATATTCATGCATACATTACATCATAATTGCATAGTCGAGTCAGGCTTTGATCCTGTGCATGCCTAAGTCATTGAGGCATGAACTCAAGTTTCCCCTGCAAGTTCCGGAGAAACTTTTTCCTTCGAAACAACAGTTCATACGCAAGGATCTCACCAAGCAAGTCAACAGATGGTAGTCTCCCTCAAAGAGATAGTTTGTTCACTTTTGGAATTCCTCAGCCGAGAATCTCCTGCAGAGCGACCTTCGACAGTCTTCTTCAAGAAAGATAGTCTGCTTCACATTTTGGAATTCCCTACAGGTTTGGAATTTCCCCAGCAGGGTCAAGAGGTGCCACTTCTTGTCAAAGAAAAATTCAGAATCTCCCAGCAGATCGACAAATGATTCCCCAGCAGAATCAGTGAATGGTAGTCTTCATCCAGAAGATAGTTCATGATCCCCAGCGGAGTCAACAAATGGTAGTCTTTCCCCAAGGAAAGACAGTTTGTCTGTTAAATATTCAAGAGATCGACAAATGGCAGTTTCTTCAAACAGTTTGTCTGTTAAATACTCAAGAGATCGACAAATGGCAGTTTCTTCGAACAGTTTGTCTGTTTCTGGGATGTTTAACTCCCCACAGGGTCGATGAATGACAGTTTTCCCCTTAGGAAAACAGTTTGTTGATTCCCCAGGCACCAGTCGACGAATGGCAGTTTTCACCCCGAAAACAGTTCGTCCGCCTTCAAACAAAGTCATTAGCCCCTCAAAAGAGCGCGGGCCCATATGACAATCTTTCAAAGATGCCAAGTCAAAAGGGAAGATGGTGAAGTTTCTTTATTTACCGTCAAATGGTATCTCATCTCCAAGTGCTGATGAGAAGTTTGATGAGGAAACAACCTTTGAAGTTTCTTTATTACTGTCAAATGGTATCTCATCTCCAAGTGCTGATGAGAAGTTTGATGAGGAAACAACCTTTGAAGTTTCTTTATTACCGTCAAATGGTATCTCATCTCCAAGTGCTGATGAGAAGTTTGATGAGGAAACAAATCTCTGAAGTTTCTTTATTACCATCAAATGGTATCTTACCTCCAAGTGCTGGTAAGAAGTTTGATGAGGAAACAAACCTTTGAAGTTTCTTTATTTACCGTCAAATGGTATCTCATCTCCCAGTGCTGATGAGAAGTTTGATGAGGAAACAAACCTTTGAAGTTTCTTTATTTACCGTCAAATGGTATCTCATCTCCCAGTGCTGATGAGAAGTTTGATGAGGAAACAGACCTTTTGGAAATTTTCTCTTTATCTGAGATATTGTCCAAACACAACTAAGACCAGTTTCGAGATATGGACATCCGAAACAAGGGGGAGGTTGTTTACCTTTTTCTAAGTATCAACACTTAGTTAAAGAAGATGGATTGTGCATCCTACATTGCCATCCATTCACCAGAATCCACATCAAGTATTTCTGCAGGAGTTTGTCTCCTCATCCCCCGCCAAGCGCGACAACGGGATCAAGTCATGCAAAGATTTTATCATCTCAGGAGCGCCCAAAATTCGGGCATTCTTTGATATTTAAGTCTCTTTTACGCAGGAGAGATCGAGATCTCAATCTCTCTCCCTCCAGATAAAAGAAACTTAAATAGGGGCATCTGTCATACCCTAATTTTTGACCCCCCTGAGATGACATATCTTCAGGATTTTCATCAGGTCAAAACTAGTGCCCAAAGCAGTCACTTCTTCATCTGGCATTTAATCAAGGATATTCAAAGACAAGAAAACTCAGGCAAAGGATCAATCAATAGAGGGATTAGTCTCTAATACAATCACAAGACTCAAAAGCCTCATTATTACACCTATGATTGATTAAGACACCCAGTCATCTAAGCACAGGATTACTCAGATCAACAGACTAGGGTTTGGAGCCTATCAAGGACTAAAATCAGGAATCACTTTTGGGAAACCCTAAAAAGCCCCAGGGAACCATTCAAAGACATCAATCATCTTCAAATAACTCATATGACAAGATCCACTGGACATTACACCTCAGTTCAAAGTCGACAGTCATCATTGTCCTCTGGTCGACAATTAGGGTTTTTGACCTAATTCACCAAGATAGTTGACTTTTAATCAGGGCATGAATCCAAAACTCAAGACATGATTCAAGAGTCTCTACTACCTCAATATAATCAATTTACATCATTCATTTGAGGATAAGATCTTGTTTCTACACAAAAGTCCAAAAATTCACTTTGTTAGGCAAAAGTCAACTGTATGGGATCACCTTTGACTTTTAAGGTTTTTGGTCAAAAAAATGACTTTCAAAGATCAATATCATCAATATATGGATATTAAAGTCATTTGACCAAAGAAATTCAAAGAAATTCATCAAGGAGCAAAAAGTCGGGAATTAGGGTTTTTGAAGGCATGGTGAGAACTCAAAATTTCACCTACACAACTCAAAAAACTTCCAACATGAAAGTTGTAGATCTTGCAAAATAAAACAACATCTTACAAAGAACTTTTTTTCAAAAGATCAATCATTTATGAAGTTTTGGAAATTTTGAAGTTTAGGTCATAAACACTTAGAAATTTTTCTAAGTGTTTTAACCTAGTTTTCATCCAACTTTGGGCTCATTTTTCACAAACTTCCCAAATGATTCTGAAGAAGACATAAACTAATGATTTAAAGTAGATGTTTAGGGCTTTCCAAATTGTGTTCAACCTTCTCCAAATTCAATTTGAGCTAAGAGTTATGCTTGTTCAAAGTTGGCCTCATGAAGCAAAATTATAGGTCATGGACACTTTTGGACTTTGCAAATTTTGTGCAAATAACCTCTCTTATGGATGCTACACGACCCATAACACATCTGAAAACATGCCATGCATCCATTTTCACCATGCCATAAGAATTGAAGAAGATTCTAAAAACAAGAACATGTGATTATGTAATGATTACATTTGTGAATTTATGGCAAATTGATGAATCACCCAAGGAATCTTCTCACCAACCAATTAGAGCTCATTTCTGGCTCAGAATTGTCCCCTAAGATTAAACAAAATCGAGGGCTAGGGGATTGATCAAATGGAATCAAAATTCTCATCATTGCATAAGAGATACTTGCAAACTTCCTTCATGGCTAAGAAAGCAAATCAACTTCACTAAGGAAGCTCACTCCTCTGCAGCTATACTGATCCATTTGCCTATAAATACAGATGCATTCCTCATTCAAAAACACACCAAAGCAACCATATTCCTTGCTTTCTCTTTCTCTTCTCATGTTCATTGTTTTTCAAAGTTCTTTGGCAAGAAGAATCGATTTCTTCAAACCAAAGCTCATCTTTGGGAAGTGAACATTCTAACATCTCAAGGGAGGTCATTTGAGGTGATCCAAGCACCTGGATCACTTCTGTAAGTGGAGGAACACCATTGTTGCTCTCACTTTGGAGCATTTGCAGTTGGAGGTCCATGGAGTAATTCAGGAGGTTCCGAGCCAAGCCAATCATCCAGGCACACTCCTCAGGTCATAGTGAAGCTAACCAGATGGCTGCAGCTCATCTGTAACTCAAGAATCAACACCCTCCATGTTCACTTGAAGCTGAAATCGAGGGAGGTCCATAGAACAATTCAGAAGGATTCAGGCTGCAATAAGCATTCAGTTAGCATCATTGAGTCTCAGGGAAGCTATTGAGATCATTCATTCAAGCCCAGGTGCTCTCAATCATCCTCACGACCTCCATTTTCAGAGGTAAGTTTCTGAACTCCACCTCTTTAATTTAAGCACTCTTTGTGGTAAAACTCGATTCTATCTTGTTCAGCATCATCAGAGGATTAAAAACCCTCTATCATCATTCATTTATTCATCTTGTGCATCATTTAATTTTAAAATTAGGGTTTATGTGTTCTTCGTGTTCATAATGAAATTCGTTAGTTACACTTAGAATAAATGAATTCTGAGCCCATAATCATGTTCCTTGTCCAAAAACGAGTGAGATTGATGTTTACATCATGCCATTTAGTTGAGAGACCAGAGAGTTAGGAATTTGAAAATCTGAAGCTCGAGGAAGAAGATGAACATGGCGCGCGTAAAATTTGAATTTCCTGGCTTATCTGAAAATATAATATATTGAGTGTATATAGTTAACAAGCTGCGCGCGCAGCTCAGTTGGTTAAGTTTTGAAATGTGATCATGAAGGGCGTGGGTTCGAACCTCTCTAGGGCCAAACCAATTTTTTAGCATCCATTTTCATTCTTTTTTTATACAAACTTCACACAATTAAAAAACTTATCAAATTAAATCATTTTCACTTCATTTTTCACACACTTGCTATTTAATATACCTACTTTGTGAATAATCAAAAAAATCATAAAAATATTATTTATTTCATGTATTTTAATTAGGTTTAAAATAGTATGTTTTAAATGTTTTCTTAAATACTTTAAAATATATATATTCATTTTGTTTTAACCTAATTACTTTGTGAATAATTTTATGATAAAACCCTAATTATTTAGGTCTTAATTGGGTATAGATTTCATCTTTGCCTTAATTAAGTTGACTTTTGTCAATATTCAAAACTGTTTTCAATCCCTGATTAAACGGATGATTAGGGTTTTCAAACAACAAAACCTTGCATCATTCCAAATCATTTTTTTTCAAATTGCTTTTACACCAGTAATGTAAAGTACTGGGCCTCTAATAGAGTGTAAGTCCCAAAAACCTTCTCTTCTTAGCTTGTTTTCAAAACTGTATTTTCAAAATCTTCTTTCTGTTTTCAAAACATTCTTCTGGTATTTGAAGGGCATTATTCCCGGTGAAACTCTTCAGATACCTATGTGACCTTTGTCCATCTTCACTTCTTCTGTTTTCAAAAACCATTAACTGTTTATCATATATATATATTCAACTGTTATCCACCAATTACTGCTGAGGCTCTGCACATACTTCTTCAATGGCCTCCACTCCATCCAGGTTAGGCTTTACAAGCTTTCAATTTACAGTCTTTATTTAAATTACTGTCAAATATAAACTGTGCATATATTAGTTTAGAACTATGTTTGAGTATAAACCCTAGGACAGTTAAACTATATATATATTATAGGAATATGGCCTAGGATTGAGAATGTCTTCCCGGTGAAGGCTCTTTCCTAATTAGAGATCTGTAGTTCAAACCCCCGAGATGAATTATTCCCGGTGAAACATCTTGGTAAAAACCTTAGAATCCAAATAATAGGACACATCCACCCAAAGAGGAATTATTCCCGGTGAAACCTCTTACCCATTTGCTTAGAGCCAAAATAAGTTCAAAACTACATAGCTTTCTCTTGTGCTATAACAAGGACCCTCGATTAGCCTCCTCTTGGGCTTTGTACAAGGACCCACAGGCTTCTTAAAAGCATTTCCAGCTTCCTCTTGAGCTTGTATACAAGGACCCATCAGGTTTCTTATAAACATAGGAACAGGTCTTTAGTCACCTTTTAGCCTACCCTGGTGAGTTTCTTCCAATTTAAACCAGACTTTAAACAAGCTAAGTTTGTCTCAATTTTGCATTGAGTACACCTTTTGGAATGAGAGACATGGACAGTCTCTGTCACCCTTATCTTCATCAATCTTCCTTAACAGAGTCTAGGATCCATGTTTGATCATCCTCAGCATGTGTCAGCCTTCATCTTGGGCTTTAAACAAGAAGTCTCCATTAGATAATCTTTCTGCCATCCATTTCAAATCATAAAATCCCTGGAAAGGGTTAGCCTCCAAATCATTCCTTCATTTCAATAAAATCCCTGGAAAGGGTTAGCCTCCAAAGTCAATCAAAATCAATCCATCATTTCAATAAAACCCCTGGAAAGGGTTAGCCTCCAAAGTCAATTAATAAAAATGTCAAAAAAAATAAAGATTCATTTCTCTTAGGAGATAATTTCCCCAAAAGAGTCAAAACTCCTGGAAAGGGTCAGTCTCCAAAAAACATGATAAAGTCAGTCTTTTAACAGACAAATTCACCAGCTGAGTCAAAATCCCTGGAAAGGGTTAGCTTCCAAAGAAAAACAGTCTTTTAATAAATAAAACCTCCTCAGTAGAGTCAAAACCAACAAAAACAGTTAGCCTCAACCTTGGGCTTCACACAAGGCACCCAAACAATAAAACTCCCCTGTTAATAGTCAGCCTCAACCTTGGGCATTGTACAAGGCAGATAATAGAGTCTCCCCAGTGAGTTCTTCATCATTCAGTAGCCACAACCTTGGGCTTTGTACAAGGCAGATAAACCATACTTTCATGTGTCAAAGATTCCTAACACCTAGGATCTTTTCCCCATAGAGTCATCCATACTCAGTTTATTTAAGAGTCTGCCACAACCTTGGGCTTTGTACAAGGCAGAAAATAATGTTTTCCCTAGCTAGAGTCAGCCACAACCTTGGGCTTTGTACAAGGCACACAAAATAGAGTCATTCATTTAATTATCCTCAACAGTCAGCCACAACCTTGGGCTTTGTACAAGGCACACAAATAGAGTCTCCCTAAGTAGAGTCAGCCTCAAGTCTGGGCTTTGTACAGAACACAAAAATACCCTGTAATTAATCTCCAATGGAGTCATCTCCCAGAGTCAACAATAATTAATTAATCAATCAAAAAGCCCCAAGCTTGGGCCTCATACAAGCCAGCTAAAGTCAAATCTTTTATACAGTAGATAGACATAGCTTATCTCTATAGAGAGATATTTTTACTACTCTACCACATTCAAACAAACAAACATTTCATTTCAATTTTAATCAAGTCTCCCATTTAGGATTTTGAAAGGCATGAGCTGGCAGTAAAACCCAGACATGTGGTAACTTTCCCTAATTTGGATGAGCATCTTTCTTTCATTTAAGAGGCATTTGACTGGTATACTTGCACATACACAAGTAAGGTCCCCCTCTTGAATGAAAAGAATTCAGTTATTCTGTCACTCCTTTAAATGTTTGTGGTAGAATAGTACAAATACCTCTCTGTAGAGATAATTTCATGTCTCTTTACTGTAAACAGAGATTTAATTCCAAGCTTCAACCTTGAGCTTCAAGCAAGGCACCAAAAAAAAACAATTAATTTCCCTAGTTAGTTCCCCGAACTACATTAAGCTCTGACTTCCACTAGGGATATGTAGGCATGAGGTTCACAAGGAATCTCAGCGAGCTAATAAAATACCAAAAATAGTCAGTCTGTCTATCTGTCTGTCTGTCTTTAATCAATTCAATTCCTTCTCCTAATACAAAGGAGAAACTTTCCCAATCATTAGCAATAAACACAATCACAAATGACACAGAGAAGGTTCCTGTAGAGTACTACAGATATGTAGGGTGTTTAAACACTTCCCTATGTATAACCGACCCCCCGGACTCCAGAATTTCTAGTCTAGGTGAAATCCCCACACTTAGCAAACTCCTAGGGTTTAGTTGAGATCTTTTTTTCCCTTTCCTACTCGTAGGACCAATAAGAAAGTTCGTGTGATATCGTAGGAAGAACTGAAACAAAATTCATCCCACCACGGGCGCATTCTCCTTCCAAATTTCGCGTGAAGGGTTTAGCGTGCCGTCCTCCCAAGTGAAACGGGGAGGTAAAGAAAACGACCACCACACCTAGTTTTCATCC
This sequence comes from Vicia villosa, assembly GCF_029867415.1. NCBI lineage: Eukaryota > Viridiplantae > Streptophyta > Magnoliopsida > Fabales > Fabaceae > Vicia > Vicia villosa. Next base: position 124,427,631 of record NC_081182.1, on the reverse strand, counting down.
AACTTTGGGCTCATTTTTCACAAATTTCCCAAATGATTCTGAAGAAGACATAAACTAATGATTTAAAGTAGATGTTTAGGGCTTTCCAAATTGTGTTCAACCTTCTCCAAATTCAATTTGAGCTAAGAGTTATGCTTGTCCAAAGTTGGCCTCATGAAGTAAAATTATAGGTCATGAGCAAATTGGAACTTTGCAATTTTGTGCATTTTTGCTTCACTAATGGATGCTACACGACCCATAACATGTCTGAAACAATACCATGCATTCATTTTCACCATGCCATGATAATTGAAGAAGATTCCTAAAACAAGAACATGTGATTATGTAATGATTACTTTTGAGAATTTATGGCAAATTGATGAATCACCCAAGGAATCTTCTCACCAACCAATTAGAGCTCACTGTGCATCTGAATTGTCCCCTAAGATCAGATAGAATCAATGGATAGGGGAGGTGGCTCGAAAATGCAATGATCACACTTGGATATTCTTTGAAATTTCTTCATGGCTAAGAAACCAAACTTGCTTCACTAAGCAAGCTCACTCTCCCAATTAGTACTGAGACATTTGCCTATAAATAGAGGCCTCATTCTCATTCAAAAAACACACCAAAGCAACCATATTCCTTGCTTTCTCTTTCTCTTCTCATGTTCATTGTTTTTCAAAGTTCTTTGGCAAGAAGAATCGATTTCTTCAAACCAGAGCTTATCTTTGGAAAGTGAGCATTCTAACATCTCAAGGGAGGTCATTTGAGGTGATCCAAGCACCTGGATCACTTCTGTAAGTAGAGGAACACCATTGTTGCTCTCACTTTGGAGCAATTGCAGTTGGAGGTCCATAGAGTGATTCAGGAGGTTTCAAGTCAAGCCAATCATCCAGGCACACTCCTCAGGTCATAGTGAAGCTAACCAGATGGCTGCAGCTCATCTGTAACTCCAAATTCAACAACCTCCATGTTCACTTGAAGCTGAAATCGAGGGAGGTCCATAGAGCAATTCAGGAGGATTCAAGCTCCAATAAGCATTCAGTTAGCATCATTGAGTCTCAAGGAAGCTATTGAGATCATTCATTCAAACCCAGGTGCTCTCAATCATCCTCACGACCTCCATTTTCAGAGGTAAGTTTCTGAACTTCACCTCTTTAATTTAAGCACTCACTGAGTTAAAGCTCGATTCTATCTTGTTTAGCATCATCAGAGGATTGAAAACCCTCTATCATCTTGCATTTATTCATCTTGTTTGTCATTTAATTTCAAATTTAGGGTTTATATGTTCTTAGAGTTTTCTGAGAAATTAGGTAGCTATAGTTCATATAAATAAATGTTAGTTTCATATCTGGATTCGTAAGGAAATTTAGAACAAGATTGATGTTTACATCATGTCATTTAGTTGAGAAACCAGAGAGTTAGGATTTTGAAAATCTTTGAGCTCGAGGAAGAAGATGACTATGGCCATGGCGCGCAAAATTTGAATCTGGGGCCAAAGTTTATTTTATTTTGAATGGTATGCGTTCCTTAAACGACTGAACAAACTTGCCCTAGTGGCCTCCCATACGCCCTTAGTCTCATCATGCCTCAAGTCTGGGGTTCGAATCCCCCTCGCCCCAGACTTTTTTATTCTTTTATTTTTCAATGATTTACTAGTTGTTTTGAAACATAACCAAATGAATGCAAGTTACTATCACCACACGCGCGTTGGCTCAGTGGTGTTTGTTTTGAGTGTGTGACCTAGAGGGCGTGGGTTCAAACCCTCCAAGGGCCAAAACTATTTTTTTAACACAAAAATTCTTTCATTTTCTCACAAACTTCACATATTTATTTAACCTATCAAATTAATTTATTTTCACTTCATTTTTCACACACTTATCATTTAATATACCTATTTTGTGAATAATAAAAAAAATCATAAAAATATTATTTATTTCATATATTTTTTATTAGGTTTAAAATAGTATGTTTTAAGTGTTTTCTTAAATACTTTAAATACATATATTCACTTTGTTTTAACCTAATCATTTTGTAAATAAAGTTTATGATAAAACCCTAATTGTTTAGGTCTTAATTAAGTAAAAATCTTTATTTTTACTTTGATTAAGTTGACTTTTGTCAATATTCAAAACTGTTTTCAATCTCTAATTAAACGGATGATTAAGGTTTTCAAACAACAAAACCTTGTATCATTCCAAATCATTTTCAAATTGCTTTTACACCTGTACTGTAAAGTACTGGGCCTCTAATAGAGTGTAAGTCCCAAAAACCTTCTCTTCTTAGCTTGTTTTCAAAACTGTATTTTCAAAATCTTCTTTCTGTTTTCAAAACATTCTTCTGGTATTTGAAGGGCATTATTCCCGGTGAAACTCTTCAGATACCTATGTGACCTTTGTCCATCTTCACTTCTTCTGTTTTCAAAAACCATTAACTGTTTATCATATATATATTCAACTGTTATCCACCAATTACTGCTGAGGCTCTGCACATACTTCTTCAATGGCCTCCACTCCATCCAGGTTAGGCTTTACAAGCTTTCAATTTACAGTCTTTATTTAAATTACTGTCAAATATAAACTGTGCATATATTAGTTTAGAACTATGTTTGAGTATAAACCCTAGGACAGTTAAACTATATATATATTATAGGAATATGGCCTAGGATTGAGAATGTCTTCCCGGTGAAGGCTCTTTCCTAATTAGAGATCTGTAGTTCAAACCCCCGAGATGAATTATTCCCGGTGAAACATCTTGGTAAAAACCTTAGAATCCAAATAATAGGACACATCCACCCAAAGAGGAATTATTCCCGGTGAAACCTCTTACCCATTTGCTTAGAGCCAAAATAAGTTCAAAACTACATAGCTTTCTCTTGTGCTATAACAAGGACCCTCGATTAGCCTCCTCTTGGGCTTTGTACAAGGACCCACAGGCTTCTTAAAAGCATTTCCAGCTTCCTCTTGAGCTTGTATACAAGGACCCATCAGGTTTCTTATAAACATAGGAACAGGTCTTTAGTCACCTTTTAGCCTACCCTGGTGAGTTTCTTCCAATTTAAACCAGACTTTAAACAAGCTAAGTTTGTCTCAATTTTGCATTGAGTACACCTTTTGGAATGAGAGACATGGACAGTCTCTGTCACCCTTATCTTCATAAATCTTCCTTAGCAGAGTCTAGGATCCATGTTTGATCATCCTCAGCATGTGTCAGCCTTCATCTTAGGCTTTAAACAAGAAGTCTCCATTAGATAATCTTTCTGCCATTCATTTTCAACAAAACCCCTGGAAAGGGTTAGCCTCCAAAGTCAATTAAAATCAATCTATCATTTCAGTCAAAAACCCCTGGAAAGGGTTCGCCTCCAAAGTCAATTAAAATCAACCTCCATTTCAATAAATCCCTGGAAAGGGTTAGCTTCCACACATTCTTTCATTTTTAATATAAACCCCTGGAAAGGGTTAGCCTCCAAAGTCAATTAATAAAAAATGTCAAAAAATAAAGATTCATTTCTCTTAGGAGATAATTTCCCCAAAAAGAGTCAAAACCCCTGGAAAGGGTCAGCCTCCAAAAACATGATAAAGTCAGTCTTTTAACAGACAAATTCACCAGCTGAGTCAAAATCCCTGGAAAGGGTTAGCTTCCAAAGAAAAACAGTCTTTTAATAAATAAAACCTCCTCAGTAGAGTCAAAACCAACAAAAACAGTTAGCCTCAACCTTGGGCTTCATACAAGGCACCCAAACAATAAAACTCCCCTGTCAAGAGTCAGCCTCAACCTTGGGCATTGTACAAGGCAGATAATAGAGTCTCCCCAGTGAGTCCTTCATCATTCAGTAGCCACAACCTTGGGCTATGTACAAGGCAGATAAACCATATTTTCATGTGTCAAAGATTCCTAACACCTAGGATCTTTTCCCCATAGAGTCATCCATACTCAGTTTATTTAAGAGCCTGCCACAACCTTGGGCTTTGTACAAGGCAGAAAATAATGTTTTCCCTAGCTAGAGTTAGCCACAACCTTGGGCTTTATACAAGGCACATAAAATAGAGTCATTCATTCAATTATCCTCAACAGTTAGCCACAACCTTGGGCTTTGTACAAGGCACATAAATAGAGTCTCCCTAAGTAGAGTCAGCCTCAATTCTGGGCTTTGTACAGAACACAAAAATACCCTGTAATTAATCCCCAGTGGAGTCATCTCCCAGAGTCAATAATTAATTAATCAATCAAAAAGCCTCAAGCTTGGGCCTCATACAAGCCAGCTAAAGTCAAATCTTTTATACAGTTGATAGACATAGCTTACCTCTATAGAGAGATATTTTTACTACTCTACCACATTCAAACAAACATTTCAATTTCAATTTTAATCAAGTCTCCCATTTAGGATTTTGAAAGGCATGAGCTGGCAGTAAAACCCAGACATGTGGTAACTTTCCCTAATTTGGATGAGCATCTTTCTTTCATTTAAGAGGCATTTGACTGGTATACTTGCATATACACAAGTAAGGTCCCCCTCTTGAATAAAATGAATTCAGTTATTCTGTCACTCTTTTAAATGATTGTGGTAGAATAGTACTAATACCTCTCTGTAAAGATGATTTCATGTCTCTTTACTGTAAACAGAGATTTAATTCAAAGCTTCAACCTTGAGCTTCAAGCAAGGCACCAAAAACATTAATTTCCCTAGTTAGTTCCCCGAACTACATTAAGCTCTGACTTCCACTAGGGATATGTAGGCATGAGGTTCACAAGGAATCTCAGCGAGCTAATAAAATACCAAAAATAGTCAGTTTGTCTGTCTGTCTGTCTTTTAAAATCAATTCAATTCCTTCTCCTAATACAAAGGAGAAACTTTCCCAATCATTAGCAATAAACACAATCACAAATGACACAGAGAAGGTTCCTGTAGAGTACTACAGATATGTAGGGTGTTTAAACACTTCCCTATGTATAACCGACCTCCCGGACTCCAGAATTTCTAGTCTAGGTGAAATCCCCACACTTAGCAAACTCCTAGGGTTTAGTTGAGATCTTTTTTCCCCTTTCCTACTCGTAGGACAAATAAGAAAGTTCGTGTGATATCGTAGGAAGAACTGAAACAAAATTCATCCCACCACGGGCGCATTCTCCTTCCAAATTTCGCGTGAAGGGTTTAGCGTGCCGTCCTCCCAAGTGAAACGGGGAGGTAAAGAAAACGACCACCACAGATACCCCTGAGAAAAGTTTGAGAGCCTTGGCGAGGTTGAACCGTCTTTAGGTGCAGACATAGGCCCAGAGGCTTAACCGTCTTAGTTGAGGACATAAGCCCGGAGGCTTAACCGTCTTAGGCAATTAGAAACACATATTGATATATGGGTGCCTCATTAAAAACCCTTGCAATTTCAAGGGAAAAGAGTGCACCTTTTTTATTAAAATATTGATCATTATATAAGAGTTCAACTTAAATAAGCCCTAAGTTTGAATACATTCCAAGTTCTAGGTATTTCCATGCCTTCGAGGGTCTCTAGCTTGTAAGCCCAGTTGTCTAGCATGTCGTAGGTAAGTACCCTTCCCACTGATGTTTAGTTGGTTCAACCTGTCCTATATAAAGATCGGGTTCTAGGGAGCTCATATCATTGACCTTTCTCGAAGGCGCTTATCTCAGTTTGGCAATCGAATCACCAACCGAGAAGGTCCTGAAAGTCCAGTCTATATGAGTGTAGCTTCGAGTATCAACCAACTTCAGTCGGAACCAAAGCCAGCCACCTTGCTACTTTCTAATAGGCCAAAGTAAAGTTCAACTAGGGTTCTAAGGGCAAATTAGTGCTTAATGACACCACGCAGCAGCCAAGTGTTTCCTCAAGTCGGATCCCAAGGAACACCAGGACAAACCAATGTGTCACACTAACGATGGCCACCATATCAACCACATCAGTATACTCTGTGTAGTCTCCTTGGTCTCATGCCATTTACCTAAGGTACTCATATCCGGTTTAGGATCTTTCACATAAGTAAACCCAAACAGGCCCACAAATATAAAGCAAACAAATCAAACAATTTTAAAGTGAATCTTAAACTTTAAGGTAACCCCTCTTTTTAATCGAATGCATCCCCAGCAGAGTCGCCAGTTTTGTAATGCGGTGGGAGAACTGACTTTTAAAATGTTGCGGATAGCATGAGTCGCCACCGACTTTCATTTTATCCAATTTATAGAAAGGCTAAAAGAACAGAAAAAAAATTTTTTTTAAAGACTTTGAGTTCGGGGGTAAGTTATACAAAGGGAAGGTTTAAAGCACCCTTTGTATCCATGGTTTTCCATGGGCTCTTAATTGCTTAGCTCACTTTGAAATGTTCGAATTGTTTGAAAGAGTGTGTGTTTAGAAAAGAATTTTGAATAAGGACTTTAGCTTGTAAATAAGCGTAGCCTTTTTGGAAAGCGTTTTGAAAAGGATGTGTGAAAAGTAATTTGAATTTTAGAGCAAGCAATTAGTAGCAACTACCCTAAGTTTAAAAGATCGTTCTTTTAGCTTTTCGGGCGAAAGGGTCTATCCATACCATGAGAGGGCAGGAAGTCTTTCAATTGGATGTTAAGGGTCATCGAAGTATCGTTCGCCATAAGACTGTTCCTTGCCATAAAGAGGGCAGGTAGTCTAAGGGAAGCATATAATAGTCATTTAATATTTTTAGGCATTATGCGAGGATACCTTAGAAATTGGGACAATCATCTTTTATCGAGGCAACTTTGAGGGACTAGACACTTTTCAATCTCTTTAGGCAACCTTGCTTTAGGTATCCTCGGAATCGAGGGACTTGACTATTATTTAGTATAATTAGAGGAAACAGAATAATAAGGCAACAAGCAACAAGAGGGATTATCCTAAAGGTGTGTGGGTGCAACAATCACGTGATTATGTTCAATTATTTATCTTGTAATTAGTTATCCTAATTCAGTTTAAGGCTTGCACTCCCTAAGATTACTAACCACGCAGTTTAAAATTGCAGAAATTAAAGGCAGAAAAAAAGTCCTATGCTATTACAATAAACACCTGCGGGAAGGGGAAATAAAAGCAGAAAATAAGAGGGAACAATAATTAGTTTTAAATATCTTTGAATGCCTTGATCTTCCTCGAACCCTTGATTGACTCTGAAAATTAAAAGGAAAATAATAGGGGTGAGTATAGGAGAGATTCATTGACTTTTTGAAGTAAACCCAATTTTGGGCAAAAGGCAAAATAAGAAATTAAAATGATATTTAAACAAAGAGAGAATTAGAAACTTAGATTTTTGATTGATGGAGCGTGGCTGAAGGATCTTGGTTAATCCTGAAAATTAGCCACGAAGAAGAAAAAATGTTAGTGCATTAAAGATCTCAACAATTACAATTACAATGCAACAGATCAAAATTAAAATAGAAATAATTTAGGCAAACAAATAAAAGGCAAGGAAAAAGGCAAGGAAAAAGGCAGACCCCGAATGGGACAAAAGTTAACCAGGGTTCGTGGGCAACACCTACCATTAAACCTAAGGCTATTAAGGTTTATAAATGAATCGGGGTTAACAAACCAAAAAATTAATTATTAGTTTTCAATCTAATTAATTAATTAATTAAAAGTATATAATAATTTTTATTGTTTAAAAAATATTATTGATAAATTTTTGGAAAAATCGAATTTTCGATTAAAATAAATAATTATATGAAATTATTTGGATAAAGAATGTTTAAATGAAATAAATTAAAAAAAATAAGAAAAAGAAAAAAGAAAAAACTAAGAAGGTGTATAAAAATAAAAATAAAAAATAAAAAAAAGAATAAGAAAACTTAGCTCTATAATCAGGTGTGTCATGCTGGTGAATTCCATGGTGTACCATCAAGTTGATAGGCGTTGGATCTGGAGGTTTGATGATCTGGGGGTCTGAACGTGAGGGTATACCATAGGTCCGCGTATGGAATGCGCACTGAATCTAGTAAAGAAAATATGGAAAAATAATAAGCGTGGGGTAGGGATCGAACCTACCCCTTTTGGTTAAATATATTTTCCTCTTTCCAGTCCTGCTGCCCAATGTTACTCATTCAGTATCTACTTAAATAAAATTATATATGAAAAACTATTATGAATGGTAAAAGTCAAGAAGAAACACGCGTGGGTCCCAAGAGACTTGGAGCGAGCCAATCACAAGAGGAGGTAGGATGCACAGACCGTTGACTGCCCAACCAGTTTGCGCCACTTGTATTGGAAAAAGGAGAGAGAGAATACTGCGCTGACCGACCAGTAGCAGTGTAGCACGCGTGTGATGAAGTAGCCTTGATCCTGTTCATCGTCTTCTTCACGTGCCCTGCAGAATTTCCTGTGGAACCCCCAATGGATTTTCCTGCGGATTTTTCCGCAGGTACTAACGTTTTCCATGGCTGCTATGTGAGACCTGTGAAAACACCCCAAACAACAAGAAGCAAACGTCCAGGGCACCTAAATCGGGCCTTGCAAACACAATGGTGATGTTAGTTTTCAATAAAAACGCCTGCAAGTACGAGAACTAAGGTGCATAACCTTCATGCCCTAGCCATGGTAAGCTTTGGTTTGGGCCTCAAATTTCATGGAGGATGGTTCTATTCTCCCCTAAAACACTCCATACACTCAAACAAATGGTTAAATCATGTTAAAGCATGGTAGTTTATGAAATACGAAAAAAGCAAAATATGCATGAGTATGGAGATTTTGGTACCCGAGTCTGCAACATGTTTACATACTATAAAACCTGCAAGATCACTCTATGATACCTTAGGAGTTGAATGAAGCAATCTTTTGGCTTTAGAAGTGGCTGGAACACGAGCTTTTGATTTGCACCTCTTCTTGGATTTTTGGCAAACTTTGAAACCCTAATGCTCTCTCCCTCAATTTCGTTCTCTCTGCATATGGCATTGTTAAGAATATATAATAGGGTGAATTTGGGTAATTCTTTAGGAAAGAAATCATGTGTTTGTTGATTTGTAAATATGAGCAAATTTGATTGAAAAAACTTATAAAAACTTGCTATTTTTGCTCAATCTTTCTCCAATCAAATATATATGATTTGCTTGAGCCCCAAGAATTATTATTTGATTGAAAAATCAAATCATGCATCAATTTGATTTTATTTTATTTTTTCTTTGATTTAAATTGAATAAAAATCAAAAAATAATAAAATAAAAATCAAAGCCAAGTATAAACGAAATTCCATGGTCTTAAAGGTGTTTCTTGGGCCTTCATATGATCCAAAACAAAGCCTCGTGATTTAATTCAATATTTTTGACATTTTACTTAATTTATTTAGATTTTAAATGAATAAAATCCAAATAAAATAAATAAATGTTATAAAAATATATGAATGACATTATGGGTCATTATTTAAGTCATATTCATATTTGAAACCCAAAACTTAGGCCCATTATCTTAAAAAAACAAAATTCTCCATTTTGCATTAAGTGCATTTTCTCAAAATCGATCAACTTTGACAAGGCATATCTCCCTCAATTTTTAAGATATGAGAGAGTTCTAGCACTTTTTGGAAAGCCCAAGATATCCTGTTCAAGCCACTTTGGAACATATGCTTCATTTGGAGATTTTATCTTGATGATATGGCTCCTGACAAAAAACAGCTTTTTGCGATCTTCTAGAAGGACCTGTAATGTATTGGCTCATATCTCTTATGCGGAAGCATTTCTTGACCTTGGGCCCAACATCAAAGTTGTATAGAATCAAATTTCCTTGAGAATGAGCTTTGGTTGAGGAAATATTGAGAAATTATGAGAGAGATATGGCTGGTCAAAGTTCAGTTGACTTTTACCTAGAAACCCTAATTTAACAACTTTGTACTTTTGTGGATCTTTGATCTTTTCTTGATGAATCGTGATCAACCTTTGATCAAGTGATTAATATAACATTAGAATGTTGATGTTGACCAAAAATCAGGAATTTTGACTGCAATTTGACCACAGTTGACTTTTAGGTCAAACTAGTCGACTATTGACCATTTGAGTTGTTGATCGAGCAAACTTGTGAATCAGAGCTTGGAACTTGGCATGAGGATCCTTTGAAGCATATGAGAGACCATGAAGTCCACTTGAGGTATCAGAAGTTGAATTTTCTTGGAAAGAAACAAAACCCTAGTTTTGGTCCTTATTGTTTAGGAGGAGAGTGAACATGCTTGCAATTGGATATCATATGAGCCTGAGGAGACTGCTTGAGCCAAGATATCTTGAAATGTGATGGGAAAATTTTCGGGTATGACAGCTGCCCCTGTTCAATCTTCTTATACCTGAGGATGTAGATTGGCATGTGTGCTTGTCGGAATCAGAAGGTAGAAGAGGATTGAACACTAGAATACCCAAAAATTTGCACTATCGGGGATGGGCATAGAGATGCCACCCAGTTATTGAGATAATTGATCGAGATGGGCTTAAAACATGTTATCTGGATGTTGGGAGTATGAAGTGGGCTTAAAGATGCCACCTGACTTGATAGGTTTTGAAGTCAGAATGAGTTGTACCTTAGACTGTATCTGAAGGATATAATTAGGATGAGTCGTACGTTAGACTGAATCCATTGTTTTAAGAAGTATTTGTTGGAGATTGATCGTGTCAGCACCATTCGTAGTAACTGAATTAGATCTTGGAATGTTTTTCGATTTTTGCCAGGGGACTGATGTAGATATCATTGCCAGGGGACTAATATGATAAGGAACGACTGATCACTGCCAGGGGACTAACATGATGAGAGGGATTTTGATTACTGCCAGGGGATTGATGTAACATATCATTGCCAGGGGACTAATATGATAAGGACCGACTGATCACTGCTAGGGGACTAATATGATAAGAACTGACTGATCATTGCCACGGGACTAACATGATGAGAAGGATTTTGATTACTACCAGGGGACTAATGTAACATATCATTGTCAGGGGACTAATATGATAAGGATCCACCGATCATTGCCAGGGGACTAACATGACGAGAAGGATTTTGATTACTGCCAGGGGACTGATGTAACATATCATTGCCAGGGGACTTAATACGATATTTCACTGCCAGGGGACTAATGTGATGGGAGTTTGATAGGAATGATTATCAGAACGAATCTTCGTCTGGATTGTTTTTGGGAGAAGAAAATCTGCTTGTTAGAGTTGATAAGTTGTTTGATGATATTTTCCTAACCGGTTGGTCGACCTGAAAAGCAAAGTCAATTTTATGCAATGTCATGATGCATGTAATGTATGATGAGCTTCTCAAAATAAATGAGAAACTTTGTATGTTATGTATGCAATGTATGGATATGTATGTGATGTATGAATATGCCTTATGCCATTTGGAGCGTTTTTGAGAACTAAATCTCTGTATTGTTGTGACTCTGATGCTTGATCCCGTCCTGAAGATACACAATTGGGGATTCCTGGTCCTTTCTTGGGGGTGAGAGCCATTTGAATGATTGATCATTGATGTACCCTGACTGGGGATAAGAGAGATGAATAAACCATGTTGGAGGAGAGATTGAAGATAGCTATTTGAAGAATACCCTGTGGGGATATGATCTTGTGAAACCGGCTCCGTGGAAAGATATGGATGTCTTGAACGTTGCCCCCAGTGATTATAGCACCTGCCATTCCTGGACTCGTATTGATTGGAACACCAATGAGTATTGGTCGAAGAGTTGAACATGCCTTGCATAGCTTTTCCCCAACTATTAAGGAATTTGAAGAGGTTCGCCTTGCGAGGACCTTATAAGATGTGTACAATGAGTGACATGCCCCTAGTACTTAGTATGATGCCCCTGACTGATCAAGAAGTAGCTTCAGACCCACTAGGGTGCATGCCCCTGTTTGTTTGTTGTTTCTGAGTGATTCTCTGAATCTTGACCTGATTGCCTCAGATTGACTGGTCGAAGCATGTCATGCCCCTTGTATTCATTGACTTCTAATTAACTGCGTCAGTTATAAGAGATGTTGCTACCGAGGTAGTTTTGTCTGTCGAGATGACTTTTAGTCATTAGTTGTACCCTGCGCAGATTCTTTCTGATGCTAACACTTGAAATTATGTAGCAGAATATGTTTAATAATGAATTCATGAGATGCAATGCATATGTCTGTCTTGAGTTTTTGAAATACATTGAAACAGGAGATGTAAAAGCGTGATGTTTATAAAAACATGATGTTTGTGAAAACAGGATATCAACTCAGCATTCATGGCAAATCTTAAGGAGTCAGGATACCCTTTTGGTGACAGTATGCTTTCGAACTAACCATGCTTCAGTTAGGATTTTCAAGGGTTGTAACGTGGCTTGGTTCACGGTTTAAGAAACAAAAGGATAACGGCTCAAAATTTATTTGTACCCATCCCAATCTTCGTGATGTTCTTCGATCCTATGCTCAGTTAATTCTATGTTTAAGCCTTTAGCAAAGCTTGAAGTTGTAACATTTATGTTTGATGATGGTTAAAGTATCAAAGGTTTAATTTGGACAGGAAGTCATCCTTTGTTGTAATACTTTCTTTTTGTCGAGGATTTGTAGTGACCTCTTTTGAAATGTTTTCTTTTGTCGAGGATTTGTAGTGACCTCTTTTTTGTCGAGGAGTTTTAGCAACCTCTTTTTGACCTTGTTATCCCTAACTTTTGTCAGCGGGATATTTCGATTCTTGATAAGTCTCCTTAATAGGTTTTGACTTAACAACTTTTTCTTTTTTCTTCTTTTTTACGGATATTGACTGCCTGTCTTAAGAATTACGGGAATCCATCATCACTTGTGTAAGGCAACTGGTATAATTGAGTTAACTGAGAATCTACCCTGCCCCAGATTATGATTAAAGGTTTCAATTTGCACATGAAAGAAAACTTCTACTTCTTAGGCTCAAAAGGGGTTGACGAGGGATTATCATACTTATATCTCCACTGTTTAGGAATTGAAACAATGCCTGTACATCGTCAGCATAGTCCGTTCAAAAGTATATTGTATGAGGTTGCGGTATCATTTTCGTCATCCTCCCTCAAAAGGCATACAACTTTAGCAGGAGTCGAATATCATAAAACATAGGCAAAGTAAAGACACAATTTAAACGAGTGATAGCGAAATAATTTATTCAAGACAAACATATGCAGTGCACTGATCATGATTATTAAAACAGATAATGTCTATCATAAGTCGAATGTTTAAACAACCAGGAAAGAAATTGCAAATGAAAGTAAATTTAATGATCTAAAAGTCCATCTTTCTAGCCATCCACAGCATTAGCAATCTTGTTGTGATTAGGCATGGGAGCAATGATCACGTTAGGAGTCTCAAGAGGGTCGAACTCAATTTCACCAGCATCGATCATGTCTTGGATCTTAATATTCAATGCCCATCAGCTATTAGTGTCGTGCCCGGGACTATTAGAATGATAGGCACATCGCACGTTTGGATTGTGCTTAGCAGAGGAAGTGTTGATGTGTTGAGGAGGATCCCTCACAGTAATCATTCATGCCTTCAACAAATATTGCAGCGCCTGATCTAATGACATGTTGATGTTGGTGAATTAACGCTTGGGTGCATCTGGCTTGCGTCGTTGATGTGGAACTGCCCCAACAGATAGGTTGCGTTCATTACGACTTTTCTGGTTGTACACCGTATTGACTTCATTCTTCCCATTATACGGCTTTTTTGTAGAACCAGATGAAGTAGCCACTTGAATCTTACCACTTCGAATTCCGCTTTCTACGCGCTCTCCAGTCAGTATCAGATCAGTAAAACCAGATGACGAACTCCCCAGCAAATGACTATAGAACGAACCAGTCAGCGTACTCATAAACAGGTCGACCAACTCTCTGTCAGCTAAAGGAGGTTGAACTCTTCTGGCCAGATCCCTCCATTTCTGAGCGTACTCTTTAAAACTTTCCTTCGGACCCATATACATGCTTTGTAGTTGCATGCGAGTTGGGGCGAGGTCAGCATTGTATTGGTATTTCTTATAGAAAGCAGTTGCCAAGTATTCCCATGTATGAATGTTGGCACCATCCAATTGATAGTACCACTCTAGTTGAGTTCCAGATAAGCTCTCTTGAAAAAAGTGGATCCATAGCATCTTATCAGCAGTATGAGGCTGAATCTTCCTCACATAGGACTTTAAGTGCAGTTTCGGACAAGAGACGCCATCGTATTTAGCAAAGGTGGGAGTCTTGAACTTCAGAGGGATGACAACTCCAGAGATGAGTCATAGTTCCTCAAAATCTAGACCAGGTACCTTCTGAATTTCCATGGCTTTCATACGTTCTTCCAGTAACTTGTATTTGTCATCAGGATGTTCATCCTCATGGTAATTGTCCTCTTCTTCTTTGGAGGGCTTGGAAGAATCATGGTTACTTTTTGTATCAGTTTTGATACTAGCATCATCATCTTGTTCTTCGTCGTCACTGTCTTCAGAGACTTCGGCTTCCCTGAGTTGCAAGATCGGTCTAAGCTTTTCCCCCAGAGTCTTCTTCCCTTTCTTTTTCCTTTTAGTCAGCATGGTTTTCAACTCTTCTTTCCCCTTGGACAAATTCATAATCAAGGCTTGGAACTCGGCATTTTGAGCTTGGAGATCCTTAACTGATTGTTCGAGATTCATGATGCTGAAGTAAATAGCGAGGAAGGATGAGAAACCCGTCATAGAAAACCTGTTATGCGATGTTATGAATGCAAATGCAATGTTTTCAAGGATCTTTAGGAATTTAGTTAGCGACGTTAGAAAATTATTGGTCACAGCTTCGTCTGAAGAATCACGGCTTTCGTCCTTGAGCGTCCTTCTTTGAGAATCAAGCTCACCATATCGAGTGGGTCATCGCCTCTGATTCGGGATACCTCTGAATTTGAAAGTATATAGCTAGAGGAAAATAAATCCTCTTGCCCCTTGATAGGTATAGTATCCCTGAATTGGAAGGCTCATGGCTAGAGGAAAATAAATTCTCTTGCCCCTAGATAAGAGTTCAGTCCTTGATAAGAGCACCTAAAATTGCGCGCCCTAAATTCCTAAGATCCTTGAAAGGGTTAGTTAAATCATGTTATGCTTATGATGTCATGATGTTATGCGAATGCAATTCATTAGGCACAGCGTGAGATAGTAAGGGCAAACAAGTCCTTTAACAAAACCTGCAAGGCAACAAAGGTTAGTAGCAAACACAAACAAGTCAGACAAGTGCCCTTAGGTTTAGAGGCTTGCATGAAGTTCGTAGGTAAGTACCCTTCCCACTGAAGTTTAGTTGGTTCAACCTGTCCTATATAAAGATCGGGTTCTAGGGAGCTTATATCATTGACCTTTCTCGAAGGCGCTTATCTCAGTTCGGCAATCGAATCACCAACCGAGAAGGTCCTGAAAGTCCAGTCCATATGAGTGTAGCTTCGAGTATCAACCAAATTCAGTTGGAACCAAAGCCAACCACCTCGCTACTTTCTAATAGGCCAAAGTCAAGTTCAACTAGGGTTCTCAGGGCAAATTAGTGCTTAATGACACCACGCAGCAGCCAAGTGTTTCCTCAAGTCGGATCCCAAGGAACACCAGGACAAACCAATGTGTCACACTAACGATGGCCACCATATCAACCACATCAGTATACGCTGTGCAGTCTCCTTGGTCTCATGCCATTTACCTAAGGTACTCAGATCCGGGTTAGGATCTTTCACACAAGTAAACCCAAACAGGCCCACAAATATAAAGCAAACAAATCAAACAATTTTAAAGTGAATCTTAAACTTTAAGGTAACGCCTCTTTTTAATCGAAAGCATCCACAACAGAGTCGCCAGTTCTGTAATACGGTGGGAGAAATGACTTTTAAAACGTTGCGGATAGCATGAGTCGCCACCGACTTTTATTTTATCCAATTTATAGAAAGGCTAAAAGAACAGATAAAAAACATTTTTTAAAGACTTTGAGTTCGGGGGGGTAAGTTATACAAAGGGAAGGTTTAAAGCACCCTTTATATCCATAGTTTTCCATGGGCTCTTAATTGCTTAGCTTACTTTGAAATGTTTGAACTGTTGGAAAGAGTGTGTGTTTAGAAAAGAATTTTGAATAAGGACTTTAGCTTGTAAATAAGCGTAGCCTTTTTGGAAATCGTTTTGAAAAGGATGTGTGAAAAGTAATTTGAATTTTAGAGCAAGCAATTAGTAGCAACCCTAAGTTTGAAAGATCGTTGTCATACCCCAAATTATGCCCCCATTATTCCTTCTATTCAAATTCAAATCAAAATACAAAGCTCATAGATACACTCTCCTAAGCAAAGCACAGAAACTAGGGTTTGGTTTACCCAAAGGAAAATCAATGGATCAATGGCCCCAAGGCATCTCATTTGGCTCAAGACATTTCACATTATCTCTATGACAAGTATCAAGTCTCAATTCAAGGGAATGGTCGCTTAACTGTTCAGAAAATCAACAGTTGACTAGTTGACCTAAAAAGTCAACTGTGGTCAAAGTAAAGTCAAAACTTCTGATTTTTTGTCAAGATCCTCATATTGAAGTATCATTCACCATTTGATCAAGAATTGATCATGGTTCATCAAGGAAAGATCAAAAATCAACAAATCAAAAAGTTTCTAAATTAGGGTTTTATATAGGAAAAGTCAACTGAACTTTGACCAGCCATAACTCTCACATGGAACATCAGAAATTTTCCATTCAAAGCACATTTTGAATGAAATTTGATTCTCTACAATTTTGTCTCTCACATGCCAAGTCTAAAAATGCTTCATTTGAGAGATATGGACTAAAACATTATAGGTCATTTTCAAAAGTCAACAAAAAGTCATTTTTTTTCAAAAGGACACACAAGGAGCATGGAAAATGATTTTGATATGAGACCAAAGACACTGGTTAGAAGACACTCTAAGGTTTCTAGAATGTTTTAGAATACCTCCATACCCCAAAAATTGAGAGAGATAGGCCTTATCAAAGTCAGGTCATTTTGGAAGGGAAAAGGTGAAGGAATTTGAAGTTTATTGCGAATGGGCCCAAATTATTTTGGTTCAATCTTGATTCCCAAGTATCCAAAGACCCAAAATATATTTCCCACGAAATTATTTGATTTATGTGATTTATTATGAATTTTTAATTCATTTAAAAATGATTAAAATCAAGTAGATTACTAAAAAATCAAATATTTTATAAAAGATGTATTTTGGATCTATTTTGATCAGCAAATATTCTCCAAAATCAATCAATTTTCGTACAGTTGGTAAATGAGAATAGATTGATTCAATTAAAGCAAAATTAGAAAGATTTTATGGCATATTTCAATCAAATTTTCCAAACAACAATTATCAAGATTTGATGGGATTTTGTTCAATTTTATTGACCTAAAATAGTCTCCTATAAGTAGCAAAACCATTCAGATGCTAGTTTAGACGAAATCGGCAGCTGGAGAACCCTAAACCGAAGCAAGAAAAACTCAAGAAATTTGAGATTCGGTTTTGAATCTGCAGGCATTTAGAAAGGCTTTCTTTGATCACAACACGTTCCCAGGAGTACACTGAACGTTTCCAGATTGTCATCACACTTCCTCGCGCCAAGAACACTTCTCTATAAGTCAGTTTTCGAGCTTTTGAAGTTTGCATCGATTTCGTTCATACACGCATGATTCATGGATTCTATTAGTATATTTGTGTTTGTTTTGATATAATGATGGATTCTGGAACTTTAATCGTGTTTTTGTGCGTATCAGAGGAAACCACCATTGTTAGGTTTCTTGGCTTCAATTAGGGGTTTTTGATACAGGCAAAATTAAGGCTAATAAAGGCCAGGTTCATCTTCGCAAGGTCTGTACGAGTCGTTTCATATACTCGCGAAAAATTTCTGTGTTGGTTTGGGTCTATTCGCTATTTTGCAGGTGCAAAAGATCCATGTTTTTATGGAGCTCCACGAAAAGACCGCTGTAAAAGCCTATTTGCAGGATTTTGGTTGAAGAAGATGACTTCGTGTCATCTTCTGATTGGCCAGTTTGAAACGTTTTGGCACGCGTCTTCCTTCCCCCCAGCTTTGGTTCCAGCGCAACATGATGCACGTGAATACCATGGTCCCCCGCTCTCTCAGCCACAGGATCTCGTTAATCCTTCATCCAACGTGCCAGATCACGCAGCTGCATCATAAACCTTACACGCGCGCCACATACGATCAAAAGTTAAGTATTTTTCAATTTTTTTTTAATTTTAATTATACAGCAACTTTATTTTGTTTTTTAATATATATATATATATATATATATATGTATAGTTGCTTTGTTTGTTTTTTTCTTCTTTTATTTATATAAAAACCTATAAGAATTTTATAATAATAAAATGCTTTACTTTTTAATAATGTTTAATATTTAAAGTTTTTCCCTTTTGATTTAATATACGCATATATTATTTTATCTCCTTAAATTATTTATTTATTTTACAAAATTCATATATATATATATATATATATATATATATATATTATTTAATTCACAAAAAAAATTCCTAAAAAATATATTTCGCATTCGATTTTATTTTTTCAACTCAATTTAATTAATTAGGTCGTCAGACCAATAATTAATTAAAATTATTTTCTCATTTAAGTTCGTACCCTAACTAGGTTTCACGAAGATCATGCCCTACACTGATTATTTCTTTTCTGTGCCTTTTCAGGGTTAGCAATAGGATTAATCCCGACTACGCGCATATTCCGAAACACGAAGTTAAGTACTCTATTTAATTTAATTTAAATTTTTATTTGGCTTATTTTTTTAGGGTTTGTTTCGCCTTCATCTTTTTCTGCCTTGTTTCTTTTCAGGGTTAACCTTAAAGGCGCTCTATCAACCATATCAAATCAAATCAGAGCTAAGTACCTTTGCTTATGTTATTATTTTAAATTTATCTATTCTTTATTTTAGGGTTAATCTTGTTCGCCTTCGAATTAGCCATACACTCACCATATTGTTTATTTGTTTGCATTTTCAGGGTTGTCGATCGCCAAAGCTACGAGTTTGGTAACCCTAAACCCTAACCTTATATGTTCCTGCTTTATTATTACTTTTGTCAAACCCTGATTAAGGGATCCACTGGTTTCATTGTCCCCTCCCCCATATTAGTGTTGTTCTTGCCTTATATTATCTGCGTGGCTAGTAATTTAGGGAGTGATAACCTCGAATTGAACCTAGAATGACTAATTACAAGATAAATAATTGAATATAATCACGTGATTGGTGCACACACGCACGCTTTTGGGTAACCCTCTCTGTTGCCTGTTGCCTGTTGCCTTGTTGCCTTGTATTTTGTGCAGAATAGCCAGTCCCTCGAATACGAGGATACCTCAGCCATGTTGCCTCGATAAAAGGTCATGAGACCCTAAAATGATGCTGCCTTCGATACACTAACATGACCTCGACCCTCGGAAGTTGCCCACGAATAAGGCTAAGGTATCTTCTGGTTGCCTACAAACAAAGGCTATTCTGATCATTCCCTTTAGACTACCTGCCTCTCTACGGCATGGGTCAGTCTTTGGGCGAATGATATCTCGACGACCCTTCAACCTCCAAACGAAAGGCTTCCTGCCCTCTTATGGCAAGGATTGACCCTTTCATTCTGAAAGGCTAAAAAGAGACTTATCATCTGAGTTTAAGGTAATTGCCCCTAATTTCTTTGCAATGCTCAATTTTCATATTCTTTCTCACAATTCTTCAAAAACTGGCTACGCTCATTTACGAGCTAAAGTCCACTTTTTTTTTCTTTCATCTACTTTTTCTAAAGACAAACGAGCAAGCAAAGCAATTAAGAGCCCATGGAAAACCATGGATGCAAAGGGTGCCTTACACCTTCCCTTTGCATAAATTACCCCCCGAACTTAGATTTCTTTAAAAAGGTTTTTTTCTGTTTCTTTTTGCCTTTCCGAATTTGTTTGGATAAAATAAAAGTCGGTGGCGACTCTTGCTTACCGCGACATTTCGATTGATAAAAAGTCAGTTCATCGTATTACAATCGTTCTCTTAGCTTTTCGGGCGAAAGGGTCTATCTGTACCATGAGAGGGCATGAAGTCTTTCAATTGGATGTTAAGGGTCATCGAAATATCGTTCGCCATAAGACTTTCCCTTTTCATAAAGAGGGCAGGTAGTCTAAGGGAAGGATATAATAGTCATTTAATATTTTTAGGCATCATGCGATGATACCTTAGCAATTGGGACAATCATCTTTTATTGAGGCAACTTCGAGGGACTAGATGATTTTCAATCTCTTTAGGTAACCTTGCTTTAGGTATCCTTGGAATCGAGGGACTTGACTATTATTTAGTATAATTAGAGGCAACAGAATAATAAGGCAACAGGCAACAAAGGCAACAAGAGGGATTACCCTAAAGGTGTGTGGGTGCAACAATCACGTGATTATGTTCAATTATTTATCTTGTAGTTAGTTATGCTAATTCAGTTCAAGGCTTGCACTCCCTAAGATTACTAACCACGCAGTTTAAAATTGTAGAAATTAAAGGCAGAAAAAAAGTCCTACGCTATTACAATAAACACCTGCGGGAAGGGGAAATAAAAGCAAAAAATAAGAGGGAACAATAATTAGTTTTAAATATCTTTGAATGCCTTGATCTTCCTCGATCCCTTGATTGACTCTGAAAATTAAAAGGAAAATAATAGGGGTGAGTGTAGGAGAGATTCATTGACTATTTGAAGTAAACCCTATTTTGGGCAAAAGGCAAAATAAGAAATTAAAATGATATTTAAACAAAGAGAGAATTAGAAACTTAGATTTTTGATTGATGGCGCGTGGCTGAAGGATCTTGGTTAATCCTGAAAATTAGCCACGAAGAAGAAAAAATGTTAGTGCATTAAAGATCTCAACAATTACAATTACAATGCAACAGATCAAAATCAAAATAGAAATAATTTAGGCAAACAAATAAAAGGCAAGGAAAAAGGCAAACCCCGAATGGGACAAAAGTTAACCAGGGTTAGTGGGCAACACCTACCATTAAACCTAAGGCTATTAAGGTTTATAAATGAATCGGGGTTAACAAACCAAAAAATTAATTATTAGTTTTCAATCTAATTAATTAATTAATTAAAAGTATATAATAATTTTTATTGTTTAAAAAAAATATTATTGATAAATTTTTGGAAAAATCGAATTTTCGATTAAAATAAATAATTATATGAAATTATTATGATAAAGAATGTTTAAATGAAAAAAATAAAAAAAAAATAAGAAAAAGAAAAAAGAAATAACTAAGAAGGTGTATAAAAATAAAAATAAAAAATAAAAATAAAAAAAAGAATAAGAAAACTTAGCTCTATAATCAGGTGTGTCACGCTGGTGAATTCCATGGTGTACCATCAAGTTGATAGGCGTTGGATTTGGAGGTTTGATGATCTGGGGGTTTGAACGTGAGGGTATACCATAGGTCCGCGTATGGAGTGCGCACTGAATCTAGTAAAGAAAATCTGGAAAAATAATAAGCGTGGGGTGGGGATCGAACCAACCCCTTTTGGTTAAATATATTTTCCTCTTGCCAGTCCTGCTGCCTAATGTTACTCATTAAGTATCTACTTAAATAAAATTATATATGAAAAACAATTATGAATGGTAAAATTCAAGAAGAAACACGCGTGGGTCCCATGAGACTTGGAGTGAGCCAATCACAAGAGGATGTAGGATGCGCAGACCGTTGATTGCCCAACCAGTTTGCGCCACTTGTATTGGAAAAAGGAGAGAGAGAATACTGCGCTGACCGACCAGTAGCAGTGTAGCACGCGTGTGATGAAGTAGCCTTGATCCTGTTCATCGTCTTCTTCACGTGCCCTGCGGAATTTCCTGCGAAATCCCCCATGGATTTTCCTGCGGATTTTTCTGCAGGTACTAACGTTTTCCATTGCTGCTATGTGAGACCTGTGAAAACACCCCAAACAACAAGAAGCAAACGCCCAGGGCACCTAAATCAGGCCTTGCGAACACAATGGTGATGTTAGATTTCAATAAAAACGCTTGCAAGTACGAGAACGAAGGTGCATAACCTTCATGCCCTAGCCATGGTAAGCTTTGGTTTGGGCCTCAAACTTCATGGAGGATGGTTCTATTCTCCCCTAAAACACTCCATACACTCAAACAAATGGTTAAATCACGTTAAAGCATGGTAGTTTATGAAATACGAAAAAAGCAAAATATGCATGAGTATGGAGATTTTGGTACCCGAGTATGCAACATCTTTACATACTATAAAACCTGCAAGATCACTCTATGATACCTTAGGAGTTGAATGAAGCAATCTTTTGGCTTTAGAAGTGGCTGGAACACGAGCTTTTGATTTGCCCCTCTTCTTGGATTTTTGGCAAACTTTGAAACCCTAATGCTCTCTCCCT
Organism: Vicia villosa; assembly: GCF_029867415.1. Taxonomy (NCBI): domain Eukaryota; kingdom Viridiplantae; phylum Streptophyta; class Magnoliopsida; order Fabales; family Fabaceae; genus Vicia; species Vicia villosa. The sequence continues at coordinate 124,405,316 of NC_081182.1, read as the reverse complement.
CAATTTCGTTCTCTCTGCATATGGCATTGTTAAGAATATATAATAGGGTGAATTAGGGTAATTTTTTAGGAAAGAAATTATGTGTTTGTTGATTTGTAAATATGAGCAAATTTGATTGAAAAATCTTATAAAAACTTGCTATTTTTGCTCAATCTTTCTCCAATCAAATATATATGATTTGCTTGAGCCCCAAGAATTATTATATGATTGAAAAATCAAATCATGCATCAATTTGATTTTATTTTATTTTTTCTTTGATTTAAATTGAATAAGAATAAAAAACAATAAAATAAAAATCCAAGCCAAGTATGAACGGAATTCTATGGTCTTCAAGGTGTTTCTTGGGTCTTCATATGATCCAAAACAAAGCCTCATGATTTAATTCAATATTTTTGACATTTTACTTAATTTATTTAGATTTTAAATGAATAAAATCCAAATAAAATAAATAAATGTTATAAAAATATATGAATGACATGATGGGTCTTTATTTAATTCATATTCATGTTTGAAACCCAAAACTAAGGCCATTAGCTTAAAAAAACAAAATTCTCCATTTTGCATTAAGTGCATTTTCTCAAAATCGATCAACTTTGACAAGGCATATCTCCCTCAATTTTTAAGTTATGAGAGAGTTCTACACTTTTTAGAAAGCCCAAGATATCCTCTTCAAGCCACTTTGGAACATATTCTTCATTTGGAGAATTTATCTTGATGATATGGCTCCTGACAAAAAATAGTTTTTTGCAATCTTCTAGAAGGACCTGTAATGTGTTGGCTCATATCTCTTATGCGGAAGCATTTCTTGACCTTGGGTCCAACATCAAAGTTGTAGAGAATCAAATTTCCTTGAGAATGAACTTTGGTTGAGGAATTACTGAGAAATTATGAGAGAGATATGGCTGGTCAAAGTTCAGTTGACTTTTACCCAGAAACCCTAATTTAGCAACTTTGTACTTTTGTGGATCTTTGATCTTTTCTTGATGAATCATGATCAACCTTTGATCAAATGATGAATATAACATTAGAATGTTGATCAAAAATCAGGAATTTTGATTGCAATTTGACCACAGTTGACTTTTAGGTTAAACTAGTCGACTATTGACCATTTAAGTTGTTGATCGAGCAAACTTGTGAATCAGAGCTTGGAACATGGCATGAGGATGCTTAGAAGCATATGAGAGACCATGAAGTCCACTTGAGGTATTAGAAGTTGATTTTTCTTGGAAAGAAACAAAACCCTAATTTTGGTCCTTATTGTTTAGGAGGAGAGTGAACATGCTTGCAATTGGATATCTTATGAGCCTGAGGAGACTGCTTGATCCAAGATATCTTGTAATATGATGGGCAAATTTTGGGGTATGACACTCACATTCAACCCGAACCTTTTTGGAAGTCGGTCTTTGGTCGGGTACTCCCAGATATGAGCTCCTTCCCAGATTTCATCCACCAAGACGGCCGAAACATTGAGTCCTTCTGAATTTGCATCTTCATTGAAGTGTGCACGCCTCCAAGTTGGTCCAAGTTGGAGTATTCATCTTGACTGGAATCATAGCATCTGCGTCGTACACGAGCCGAAAAGGAGTCTCTTGAGTAGTCGAATGGGGTGTCGTGTGATATGACCAGAGGATCTCGTGCAAGTATTCGACCCACAACCCCTTTGACTCATCCAGCTTCTTCTTCAAACCTGTCAAAATTACTTTAGTAGAAGCTTCGGCTTGGCTGTTGGCTTAAGGATGTTCCACTGAAGTGAACCTATTATGAATCCCGAGGCCTTTGTAGAAATTAACCACTGAAGCGCTTGCAAATTGGGTCTAGTTGCCGTCACGATGATCCCGGGTAAGCCAAACCTACATATAATATTCCTCCTGTAAAAACGACGTACCTTCTCGGCAGATATCCGAGCTACTGCTTTAGCCTCGATCCACTTTGTAAAGTAATCGACCACCACAATTACGAATTTAAGCTGTCCGGGAGCGATGGGAAATGGACCTAGCATGTCAGCACCCCACTGATAAAATGGCCATGAAGAGAAGACGGAGTGCAACACCTTTGTCGGCACTTGGCTGACTAAGGAAAACACTTGGCACTTGACTCATTTTCTAACGAAGTCGGAATAATCTTGTCGTAACGTGGGCCGATAGTATCCTTCTCGGAGTATTTTTCCCGCCAGTGCTCTCCCGGCGATATGAGAGCCACATGCTCCTTCATGTACCTCCATCATTACCACCCTGACGTCAGTTTCGGGCACACATCTTAACAACGAAGTAGACCGCCGCATCTTGTACAGTTTTCTCCCCACCCTAGTGTATCTTACAACAATCTTCCTAACCTTCACGGCCTGATCTGGGTCACTGGGTAACACACCGGAAGTCAAATATTGAATGATTGGAGTCATCCATCCTGTTTGATGCTCTATGGGCATAACTTCTTCCGACTCGATGCATGGACTTTCAAGTGTCTCTTGGATCACCGTTTTATTCAAACCCGGACCTTTGGTACTAGCCAGTCGGGCTAATACGTCGTCCCTGATGTTCTCCTCCCGTGGAATGTGTATAATCTCAAACTCGGAGAAACCTTGAGCCAACTCATGGGTTTTGATCATATACTTTTGCAAGGAGATGTCCTTTTCCTGGTATTCACCTTTTACCTGCGATGCTACCAACTGAGAGTCAGTTTTTAATACCAGATGAGTTACACCCACTTCCTCAACTAGCGCAATTCCTGCAATCGGTGCTTCATACTCATCCTGGTTGTTGCTAGCCTGGAACTTGAAACATAGAGAATACTCTAGCACGAAATCACCGGGCCCCTCCAACACTAACTCGGCTCCACTGCCCTTTAGATTAGATGAGCCATTAACATGAAAGGTCTAGGTATTGACTTTATCTTTAAGGTGATAAGCGCTTAGCTCGACCACAAAGTCGGCCAATGCTTGGGAATTTATGCTCGTTCTCGGAGCAAACTGAATGTCTTACTCCAAAAACTCGATTTCCCATGTAAACATCCTTCCCGCTAGATCCGGTTTGTTCAAAATTTGCTTTATCGGATAGTTCATTTTGACAGTGACTTGGTGTTCAGAAAGTAGTTCCTTAGCTTCATAGTAGTGACAACTAGTGCCAGGGCCAGCCTCTCAATATTCTGATACCTCCTCTCTGCACCTTTTAGAACTTTGCTTATGTAATACACCGGTCTTTCCCCATCTTCACCTTCTTGAACTAGAACCGAACTCATTGCATAATTAGTCACGGACAAGTAGAGTACTAGTGGAGAATTATCCCCCGGTCTGGTCAAGATTGGTGGAGATGATAAAAACCATTTGACATCTAGGAACACCTCCTCACAAGCTAGTGTCCACTCAATCTCCTTGGTCTTCCAAAACCTCATGAAGAAGTGAATGGCCTTGTCTCCTTCACAAGATAGGAGTCGTGATAGAGCAGCAAGTCTACCCGTTAATTCATGAACTTCTATTTTGGACGAAGGACTTCTCATGTCCGGGATTGCTTGGCATTTGTGAGGATTGGCCTCAATCCCCCGGCTAGTGAGCATAAAGCTGAGAAACTTCCCGGCCTGAACCCTGAAGGTACACTTCTCCGGGTTCAACCTCATGTCGAAGCTTCTTACAAATTTAAAAGTCTCAGCTAGATCATCGATGTGTCGCTTGGCTGACGAAGTCTTGGTCACCATGTGATCCACATATACCTCGAGGTTCCTGCCTATCTAGAAAGCGAAGACTTTATCCATCAATCTTTGATAAGTATCCCCTGCATTCTTGAGGCCGAAAGGCATCACGTCATAGTAATAATTGATACGGTCAGTCATGAATGCGGTGTAACATGCTTCCACCGGGTTCATGCGAATCTGATTGTACCCGAAATAAGCTTCCATGAAACTAAGGAGACGGTATCCTAATGATTCATCAATCAGGAGATCAATTGGGGGAAGAGGATACGGATCTTTGGGGCAGTCTTTTTTTAGAACAGTGAAGTCAAAGCACATTCTCCATTTGCCTGATTTTTTCTTGACCATGACTACATTAGATAACCAGGTAGGGTACTTGATCTCCTTAATGAACTTGGCTTCCAGCAATTTTCTAACCTCTTCAGTGATGGCCTTTCACTTCTCATCGTCACCTTTACACTTCCTTTGTGAAATTGGCTTCTTCCTTGGATCAAGTGCCAGATGATGGCACATGACGTTTGGGTCGATGCTGGGCATATCAGAAGGTTTCCAGGAGAATAAATTAATGTGCTGCTTTAGGATGTCCACTATAGCGGCCTCCTCCTTAGGGTCCAGGCTAACTCCCAAGTACATGACCTTTTGCAGACCATCTCCGATTTGGATTTTCTTAGTCCCCTCGCAAGGTGTCAAACTGTTTTCAGGGGGGTCAGCCCTAGGGTCCATGTCCACCAGATTAACGGTATCCTGCTTCTCCTTTACCAGTCCCTGTGGATCTTCCTTCTTGTTTAGCATCAATCTATCTTTGTAGCATTTTCTCCCCAGGCCTTGATCTCCCTTGACAGTTCCTACTAGGCCATCCCCGAGCGGGTATTTCATGGTCAAATACAACATTGACAAAGTAGTGGATAGAGTGTTGAATGAGGGTCTGCCGATGATAGCATTAGACGGTGAGGCCGAGTTGACCACCAAATACTTGACCTTGATGGTTTTTGCATTTTCTCCGCTTCCCAAAGTGGTGAGCACAGGCAGGTGTCCCGTGATCTGCACCTGTTCACCAGCAAAACCGACGAAGGTGCCCCTGAAGGGAAGCAACTCGGTTATGTCAAACTCCATTCCTCGGAAGGCCTCCGAGTAGAGGATATCAGCAAAACTACCCGGATCCACAAGAACTCGCTTCACGGTTCAGTCCCAAATCTGTAACTTGATTACCATGGGATCGTCTTCGTGGGCATGATCCCCATGGAATTGCGCTTGGAGAATCCGACCGGATCCAGATCCTCTTCCTCTTCCGATACCAAGGTGAATGAGATATGCATGACGGACCGGGCATAATTTTTGCGCGCAGAATATGTTTCCCCGCCGCCTGCGAACCCCCCCAGCGATTGTATTAAGGGTGTGGCGAATGGCTTCCACCGCTTGTGTAGCCTCAGTTTCCTTCCCTTTCTTACGACTGGAGGAACCTTCTGGATCTGACTCTTCCTTGTCAGGGTACCTTTTCCGGTCGTCCTTCATGTATGCGGAAAAATGTCGACGCTGAATGAGCTTTTCAATTTCCCTCTTCAACTGTTTGCAGTCAACCATGGTGTGTCCATGGAGATGATGATAACTACACCAATCCTCAGAGTCCCTACCCATCACGACATTAGTTATCTTTGGCCTAGGAGGATCAAGTATGAGGTTAAGATGGGCCACCTCCCAGAATATATTGCCTACGATAGTGCTCAAGGCGGTGTAGACCTCCTCCTTCTCTTGAGGTCGTTGGATTGGCCTCTAGGAAGGTCTGTGATCCTGCCTTTCCTAAGGAGTCATTCTCTATGACTCTTGCTTCCGTCCGGGATCCATGTCTCAGGATTTCATTCTCTCAGAGGTATCACGAGCTCTCTTTTATCGATTAATTTCTTCCCCTTGATATAACACTCAACCCAAGTAATGATTTCATCCATGTCGGAAGCTCGCTTCTAGGCTAATGACTCATTAAACTGTCTGGCCCAGAGTCCATGTTGGAAGGCTCTGAAGAACAATTCCTAATTAGGGTGAGAAACTTTGATGGTCTCTTCATTAAACCAAGAAAGGTACTCCCTGAGGGACTTTGCATGCCCCTGACGAACCGAGAACAGGCTTATGGTTGAGACTTTTCGACGCCTAATAGCCGAAAAGTGTTGTATCAACTTCTTGGTGAGGTCCTGATAACTTAGGATAGAATTCTGAGGAAGGCTCATATACCACCTTAGAGCAACGTCTTGGAAGGTGCCAACCATGAGTTTGAATTTCAAGGTCTCGTTGGGACCTAATACCACCATCTAATTATTGACAGCAATGACATGCTCCTAGGGGTCTGTAATACGGTGAACTGACTTTTCATAATCGAAAATGTCGCGGTTAGCAAGAGTCGCCACCGACTTTTATTTTATCCAATTGGAAAGGCTAAAAGAACAGGAAAAGACCTTTTAAAAGATTTTGAGTTCGGGGGGTAAGTTATACAAAGGGAAGGTATAAGGCACCCTTTGCATCCATAGTTTTCCATGGGCTCTTAATTGCTTAGCTCACTTTGAAAATGTTTGAATTGTTTGAAAAGAAGTGTCGTGTGTGATTAGTAAAAAGATTTCGTTTAAGGACTTTAGCTTGTAAATAAGCGTAGCCTTGTTTTGAAAGTATTTGAAAGGAGGTGTGAAAAGTATTTTGAATTTGTTTGAATTGAGCAAGCAATTAAGAACTACCTACCCTAAGTTTAGAAATTCGTTCTTTTAGCTTTTCAGGCGAAAGGATCTATCCGTACCATAAGAGGGTAGGAAGCCTTTCAATTGGATGTGAAGGGTCATCGAGAGTAATCGTTCACCATAAGACTGTCCCATGCCATAAAGAGGGCAGGTAGTCTAAGGGAAGGGTACAATAGTCATTAATCTTTTTAGGCATCATGCGGGGATACCTTAGCAATAGGACAATCATCTTTTACCGAGGCAGCTTCGAGGGACAAAATTGATGATATCTTTGAATAAGGCAACCTTTGCTTTTGGTATCCTCGGAATCGAGGGACTTTGACTATTTAGTACAATTAGAGGCAACAGGCAGCAAGGCAACAATATAAGGCAACAAAAGAGGTTACCCTAAAGGTGAGTGTGTGCAACAATCACGTGGTTGATTTAGATATTGTTATCTTGTAATTAGTGATCTAATTCTGTTAAAGGCTTGCACTCCCTAAGATTACTAACCACGCAGTTTAAAATTGCAGAAATTAAAGGCAGAAAATAAATTCCTACGCTATTACAATAAACACCTGCGGGGATGGGGGAAATTAAAAGGCGAAAGAATAAGAGAAATCAATAATTAGTTTTATCATCTTGATCTTGAACCTTGATCTTGAACCTTGATCTTCCTCGAACCCTTGATTGACTCTGATCGTCTGAGAATTAAATAGAGAAACAATGTGGGTTAGTGTATTGACTATTCGAGGCAAACCCTATTTTGGGAAAAAGGCAAAAAGTAAAATAATATAAAATAAAACAAGGAATGGAAACTTAGCTCTGATGGTGCGTAGTTGGAAGAACTTTGCTAACCCTGAAAAATGAAGAATAGAAAGGTAGAAAACTTTTTGTGGAAAATACAAGGCATTAATAAATAATAAAAGAGGAATTATGTAATTAAAAATAAAAAATAAATACATATATAAAAAATTAGAAGACTTAGCTTTTCGGTTGGGCGAAGCGCGTGGCTGAAAAACTTGAAATAACCCTGAAAATTTGCGCAAAGAAGAGAAGAAATTCGTCAGTGTATTAAAGCTCCCTCGTCAAGGTAAATAAAAAATAAATGATGTTACAGAAACTCAAACTCTGACAAGTTAGTGAAAAGGTTGATGAATCAATTAAATATAACAAATGTTTAAGATAAACATAAAGTTAATCCTAATTATCAAAAAGTGTATTCGAATTTTAATATATATATATATATTGAAAAACAAATATTTGTGAAAGAGCGGATTTCCGATTAAATATTTATGACTGAAATTTTACTATAAAAATTAATTTATAAAAATATATAAATAAAAGAGTTATAATAAAAAACAAGAAAGGAAAAAAAAAATAAACAAATAAAATTAGTTGATGTAATTAAGAATAAAATAATAAAAATTATTAAAAACACTTAGCTGGGATTCTGTGCGGCAAGGCTGCGAGGGTACATCGTGGGTCATCATCTCTGGCCTTTCTAATCTGGGCGTATAGAGATCCATTGGCTGTAATTTGAAGGTCCACCGTGAATCCTCCTAGAACTGGCGCACTTGATTTGCGAGCAAGGAAATTGAGCAAAATATTTTACCATGCCTGGGTTCGAACCCAGGTCACGGAACACAAACTCTGAATACCTTAGCCAATTGCGCTGAATATTCTATTTGTTAGTATAACAGCGACAAATAAATAAATATGAAAATAAAAGGGATTAATGGAACCAGTCAGACGTGGGCCCCTTTCACTTGGTATGGGCGAGTGAGAGCAGGAGAGAGAATCCAATTTCGTTGACCTGCCAATACCCATACGCCAACGCAGGGTCTGACTTTCAAAGAACTATTCATCATCTTCACAAAAACCATGGCTACGAATTTGCTTGGATATTGCTGCGGAACCTGTTACAAATATTTCGTAGCAATTCTACAAAATAGAAAAACTCATGAAAGGACGTTAACCGCACAAGATGCCCGCCCAGATCCACACGAAATCGTCTTCTGATTCCGAATATAGGCTTCGTTTGGGCTGAGATGCACTGCAAGTACGAATCCGAAACGCTACAAGTTTCTTGCCCTAACAATGGTAAGCGACCATACGGCTACCATAAGCTGCAGGTTAATGATCAAATTGCTTCTAATACATCTCATAAACATATTAGATTCGTTAGTTTGCGTTGACATACGTGAATTAATCGAAAACGAAAAAGTTAACATAAAAACATGAAGAACATAAACCTTGTGTTCTGGACAGCATGAAGTTTGAACCATGGATCAATCTCAACCTAAACCATCCTGGGAAGACGTTGGAATGGATTAAGGGCTCTGCAACTTCTTGTAACAAGCATACGAAAAATTGCATCTTCTTTGACATTTTTAGAACTTTGAAACCCTAGTCCTCTCCTCAATTTTTCCTCCCTCCTTGCTGCACATGTTGTGTGAATATATATGGGTAAATTAGGGCAACCAAAAAGGCTTGGGCTTTAGGTCTTTGGAGAGAAAGAAATTTGATTGAAAATCTTATATTTTCTTTCTAAATTTGGCCAATCTCTTTCTATATCATGTAGCAACGAATTTGGGAGCTCCTTGGATCCTTCTTGGGCCTTCAAATGATTAAAATCAAGACCATATGGATTTGTTCACCTATTTTTATTTTTTACCTAATTTATTTGCCTTTAATTTGAATAAAATTCAAATAAGTATAAATAAAAATAATAAAAATAGGAGGATGAGTTTAGAGGTCATGTGAGATATTTTGAGCCATATGGGATGTCTTGGAGCCATTGATTCATTGATTTTCCTTCTGAACAACAAAACCCTAGTTCTTTGATCTTTGCTTAGGAGAGATGTTTTTGAGCTTTATACCTTGACTTGAATTTGAATAGGAGAGAATGTATGGGCAAATTTTGGGGTATGACAGCTGCCCCTGTTCAATTATCTTAAACCTGAAGATGTAGAGTGGTTTGTATGCCAGTCGGTATCTGAAGGTGGAAGATGATTGAACACTAGAATACCAAGAAATTTGCCCTTGCTGAAGTAGGGACCTTTGTCGGAGATGGGTTTGAAGATGCCATCCAGGTGTCGAGAGAAAATTTATTGGAGATTGATCATGTCAGCACCGTTCGTAGTAACTGAATTAGATCTAAGTCTTTTGAACTATTTACGGAGGATGCTCGAAACTAAGTATCAGAACTAAATCGTCGTCTTGATTATCTCTGAACTATTTTCGAAATAATTGTCACAATTAAATCTCTATCTTGTTTATCTCTGAACTATCTTTGGAGGATACCCAAAATTAAGCGTCAGAATTAAATAATTATCTTGATTATCTCTGAACTATCTTTGGAAGATACCCAAAATTAAGTGTCAGAATTAAATAACTATCTTGATTATCTCTGAACTGTTAAGTATCAGAATTAAATCTCTGTCTTGATTATCTCTGAACTATCTTTGGAAGATACCCAAAATTAAGTGTCAGAATTAAATCTTCGTCTTGATCATTTCTGAACTATCTCAGGAGAATATCCAAAATTAAGTGTCAGAACTAAATCTTTGTCTTGATCATTTCTGAACTATCTCTGGAGAATATCCGGAACTAAGTATCAGAATTTAGATATATTTGTTGATTATCTCTGAGCTATCTTTGGAAGGTATCCAAAATTAAGTATCAGAACTAAATCTCCATCTTGAATGAGCGTCAGAATTAAATCTTTGATTTGATTATCTCTGCACTATATCTAGAAGACAATGTTTATTTGATTGTAGCAGTAGGCTGAAAAAGGAACATTAGTTTTATGCAATGTTGTGATGCATGTATTGTAATGTTTATGAATGAAAGTGTTATGCATAGGTAATGAGGCGTGTGTATGTTATGTATGAATTTACTATGACACATGATGTATGAAAATGATTTATGCTATTTGGAATATCTTGAGAAAATAAATCTCTGTATCATTGTGATTTTGACGTTTGATCTTGTCTTGAAGAAGTACAGCTGGGGATTTATGATTTCTGCTTGGGGATGATCAGTAACTTGATGTACCCTGATTTAATAAATCATGTTGGGGAAGAGCCACATGTTGGACGACCGGTAGTGTTGAAGATGTAAGCTCTGTTGGGGAGCCCTGTCTTTGTCGAGATGAGAACTCTTGAAGATATCTTCCTAATGATTACTCTGAGGGGATATGATCTTGTGAACCCGACTCTGTGGGGAGATGTGGGTGTCTTGAAAGTTGCCCCCAGTATTATAGTAATTACCATTTGATTTAGGACACGCCACTGAGTATTGATCAAGATGTCGAACTGGACTTGCCTAGATTTGCCCCAGTTGGCAGGAACTTTGGAAAGATTCGCCTCGCAAGGACTTTGTGAAATGTGAACTTTGGGCGACATGCCCCTAGTAATCATAGGCTCAAGACAATGTCCTATGTTGGTTGAGAAGTAGCTTCAGATCTACTTGGATGCATGCCCCTGATTGTTTTGGCATCCTTGAGAGATTCTCAGAATCTTGACTTGATTGCTCCAGATTGATTGGGCGAAGCGTGCCATGCCCCTTGTATACGTAGGAGACATGGCTTCTTGGAGTAATATTGTCTGTCGGGATGACTTTCAGTCATTAGTTGTACCCTGTGCATGTTCTTTCTGTTGCTAACATTTGAAGTTATGTAGCAGAATTTGTTTAATAATGAATTCATGAGATGCAATGCATACATTTGTCTTGAGTTTTTGAAAAACATTTAAAACAGGAGATGTAAAAGCGTGATATTTGTAAAAAACATGATATTTATAACAACATGCCATTTGTAAAAACGTGACATCAACTCGGCACTTATGGAAAACCTTAAGGAGTCAGGATACCCTTTTGGTGACAGTATGCTTTCGAACTAACCATGCTTCAATTAGGACTTTCAAGAGTTGTAACGTGGCTTGGTTCACGGTTTAAGAAACAAAGGATAAAGGCTCAAAATTTGATTGTACCCACCCCTCTTCGTGATGATCTTCAATCCTAAGCTCAGTTGATTCGACTTATGCATTCAGGTTCCAAGAGACTTTTGGATTTGCACCTTTGATAATGATGATGGTTCACAAGCAGAGAGAACTTTTGAGATGGCAGTCACTTCTTCCTTTTGGTAGTCACAACTTTGAGTTGTTCAAGAATTTATTGACTTCTCTTTTCATCTTTTTGATATCCCTAACTTTTGCCTGAACTGTCTCTTTTGAGCTTACAGTCAGCGGGACGCCTTGATTTTTGCCTAAGTCTTCTTTTTTATTTTTGACTTAGCAGGCTTTTTTTGTATATATGTTTTCTCCATTTTTTTTCTTTTTGAAAGATATTGACTGCCTTGTTTGATGATTGGTGAACCGTCATTGTCTTTTGATTGACATCTCCAACACTTCTTTGATGTGTGCGGATGAACGCTTGTGATTGAAACCTTTGTTGAAAGGTGTACTGAATGATTCTCTTAAAATAGAATGCACAGCCAAATTAACTGAGAACTACCCTGCCCCAGGTTACGATCAAGGGTTTTAATTAAGAAAGAAACTTCTACTTCTTAGGCTCAAAGGGGTTGACAAGGGATTAACATCCTTATATCTCCACTGTTTAGGAATTGAAACAATGCCTGTACATCATCAGCATAGTCCATTCGAAAGCATATTGTATAAGGTTGCGGTATCGTTTCCGTCATCCTCCCTCAAAAGACTTACAGCTTTAGCGGGAGTTGAGTATCATAAAACATATGCAAAGTAGAGATGCAATTTAAAATGAGTGATAGCGAAATAATTTTTTCAAGACAAACATATGCAATGCACTGAGGATGATTATTAAAACATATAATGTCTATCATGAGTCAAATGTTTAAACAAACAGAAAAGAAACTTGCAATTGAAAGTAGATCTAATGATCCAAAAGTTCGTCCGTCTAGACGTCAATTAGTCTTGTCATGACTGGGCATAGGAGCGGTGATCACCACATGAGTTTCAGGAGGGTTGAATTTGATTTCCCCGTTATCGATTAGATCTTGGATCTTATTCCTCAACGTCCAACAATTGTTTTTGTAATGTCCAGGAATGTTGGAATGGTACGTGCACCTCGCATTGAGTTTATATCCAGAGGTGTTAGAATTCTTAAGAGCATCCCTCAGAGTAATCAATCTGATCTTCAACGGATGTTGTAAGGTTTGAGCCGACGACATATTGATTTTGGTGAATTGACGCTTAGGTGCATCTGGCTTGCGTCGTTGTTGTGGAACTGGTGTAGAGATTCAGAGTATCCGGGGTTCGAGCTTCCGGAATGTGCATCTGATAAGAGTGTTTCAGAATGTCCGGGGTTCCAGCTTCCGAAATGTATATCTTGATTGTAATGTTTCAGAAGTCTGGAGATCAAGCTTCCAGAATGTTCATCTGAATGGAACTTTCAGAATGTCCGGGGTTCGAGCTTCCGGAATGTATCTGGCGTAGGGCATCAGAACGAGTTATTCATTAAACCATATCTGAAGAGGAATGCCAGAACGGTTCATACATTAGACCATATCTGGAAGTAGGACATCAAAACGAGTTATTCATTAAACCATATCTGAAGGAGAACAATCAGAATGAGCCATACATTAGACCATATCTGATGAAGGATACCAGAACGAGTCGTACATTAGACCATATCTGGAAGTAGGAAACCATAACGAGTTATTCATTAAACCATATCTGAAGGAGAACAATCAGAACGAGCCATACATTAGACCATATCTGATGAAGGATGTCAGAACGAGTCATATATTAGACCATATCTGAAAGAGCCATACTTTAGGATGCATTTAATTTTGTTGATGATAGTTGCATGACCAGTTGGTCGACCTGAAAGGTGAGATTAGTTTTTATGTGATGTTATGAATGCAAATGCAATCTTTTCAAGGATCTTTAGGATTTTAGTTAGCAACGCTTAGACATTGAATCAAACACAGCTATGTCTAGAGAATTTTGGCTTTCGTCTTTGGACGTTCTTCTTTGAGAATCAAGCTCACCATATCGAGTGGGTCATCGCCTCCGATTCAGGATACCTCTGAGTTTAAAATTATATGGCTAGAGGAAAATAAATCCTCTTGCCCCTTGATAAGTACGGTGTCTTTGATTTGGAAGACAAATGGCCAGAGGAAAGTAAATCCTCTTGCCCCTAGATGGGAATTCAGTCCTTGATAAGAGTACCTGAAATCGTGCGCCCTAAATCCCTAAGATCCTTGAAAGGGTTAGTAAACATGCAATGTTATGATGTCATGATGTCATGATGTTATGCGGATACAATGCATCAGGCAAAATGTAAGGTGATAAGGACAAACAAGTCCTACAAGAAAAACCTGCAAGGAAACGAAAGAGTTAGTAGCACACACAAACAAGTCACACAAGTGTCCTTAGGTTTAGGGGCTTGCATGAAGTTCGTAGGTAAGCACCCTCCCCACTGAAGTTAAGTTGGTTCAACCTGTCCTAGAATAGTAACCGGGTTCTATGGTGCTCATATCCCTGATCTTTCTCGCGGGCATTGTCTCAACATGGCACTCGATCGGCCAGCCAAAAGCATCCCTAGAGTCCAATCTCAATGAGTGTAGCATCGAGTATCAACCGGCTTCAGTCATGAATCCAAAGCCAGCTATCTCGCTACTTCCTATAGGCCAAAGTCAAGTTCAACTAAGGTTCTAAGGGCGAATTAGTGCTTGTGACACCACGCGGTAGCCAAATGTCTCCTCGATCATATTCAAGGGCCATCAGGACAAACCAAAGCATCGCACTAACGGTGGTCACCAGTTCAACCATAACGATACATGTCGTACAGCCTCCCTGGTCTCATGCCACATACCTAAGGTACACTAGATCCGGGTGTAGGATCTTTCACACAGCGGAATATCCAAAACAGCCTTTAAAGATAAAGCAAACAAGTCAAACAAATTTAAAGTGATCCTAGCTCTAAGGTAACCCCTCTTTTATTCGAAAGCATCCCCAGCAGAGTCGCCAGTTCTGTAATACGGTGAACTGACTTTTCATAATCGAAAATGTCGCGGTTAGCAAGAGTCGCCACCGACTTTTATTTTATCCAATTGGAAAGGCTAAAAGAACAGGAAAAGACCTTTTAAAAGATTTTGAGTTCGGGGGGTAAGTTATACAAAGGGAAGGTATAAGGCACCCTTTGCATCCATGGTTTTCCATGGGCTCTTAATTGCTTAGCTCACTTTGAAAATGTTTGAATTGTTTGAAAAGAAGTGTCGTGTGTGATTAGTAAAAAGATTTCGTTTAAGGACTTTAGCTTGTAAATAAGCGTAGCCTTGTTTTGAAAGTATTTGAAAGGAGGTGTGAAAAGTATTTTGAATTTGTTTGAATTGAGCAAGCAATTAAGAACTACCTACCCTAAGTTTAGAAATTCGTTCTTTTAGCTTTTCAGGCGAAAGGATCTATCCGTACCATAAGAGGGTAGGAAGCCTTTCAATTGGATGTGAAGGGTCATCGAGAGTAATCGTTCACCATAAGACTGTCCCATGCCATAAAGAGGGCAGGTAGTCTAAGGGAAGGGTACAATAGTCATTAATCTTTTTAGGCATCATGCGGGGATACCTTAGCAATAGGACAATCATCTTTTACCGAGGCAGCTTCGAGGGACAAAATTGATGATATCTTTGAATAAGGCAACCTTTGCTTTTGGTATCCTCGGAATCGAGGGACTTTGACTATTTAGTACAATTAGAGGCAACAGGCAGCAAGGCAACAATATAAGGCAACAAAAGAGGTTACCCTAAAGGTGAGTGTGTGCAACAATCACGTGGTTGATTTAGATATTGTTATCTTGTAATTAGTGATCTAATTCTGTTAAAGGCTTGCACTCCCTAAGATTACTAACCACGCAGTTTAAAATTGCAGAAATTAAAGGCAGAAAATAAATTCCTACGCTATTACAATAAACACCTGCGGGGATGGGGGAAATTAAAAGGCGAAAGAATAAGAGAAATCAATAATTAGTTTTATCATCTTGATCTTGAACCTTGATCTTGAACCTTGATCTTCCTCGAACCCTTGATTGACTATGATCGTCTGAGAATTAAATAGAGAAACAATGTGGGTTAGTGTATTGACTATTCGAGGCAAACCCTATTTTGGGAAAAAGGCAAAAAGTAAAATAATATAAAATAAAACAAGGAATGGAAACTTAGCTCTGATGGTGGGTAGTTGGAAGAACTTTGCTAACCCTGAAAAATGAAGAATAGAAAGGTAGAAAACTTTTTGTGGAAAATACAAGGCATTAATAAATAATAAAAGAGGAATTATGTAATTAAAAATAAAAAATAAATACATATATAAAAAATTAGAAGACTTAGCTTTTCGGTTGGGCGAAGCGCGTGGCTGAAAAACTTGAAATAACCCTGAAAATTTGCGCAAAGAAGAGAAGAAATTCGTCAGTGTATTAAAGCTCCCTCGTCAAGGTAAATAAAAAATAAATGATGTTACAGAAACTCAAACTCTGACAAGTTAGTGAAAAGGTTGATGAATCAATTAAATATAACAAATGTTTAAGATAAACATAAAGTTAATCCTAATTATCAAAAAGTGTATTCGAATTTTAATATATATATATATATATTGAAAAACAAATATTTGTGAAAGAGCGGATTTCCGATTAAATATTTATGACTGAAATTTTACTATAAAAATTAATTTATAAAAATATATAAATAAAAGAGTTATAATAAAAAACAAGAAAGGAAAAAAAAATAAACAAATAAAATTAGTTGATGTAATTAAGAATAAAATAATAAAAATTATTAAAAACACTTAGCTGGGATTCTGTGCGGCAAGGCTGCGAGGGTACATCGTGGGTCATCATCTCTGGCCTTTCTAATCTGGGCGTATAGAGATCCATTGGCTGTAATTTGAAGGTCCACCGTGAATCCTCCTAGAACTGGCGCACTTGATTTGCGAGCAAGGAAATTGAGCAAAATATTTTACCATGCCTGGGTTCGAACCCAGGTCACGGAACACAAACTCTGAATACCTTAGCCAATTGCGCTGAATATTCTATTTGTTAGTATAACAGCGACAAATAAATAAATATGAAAATAAAAGGGATTAATGGAACCAGTCAGACGTGGGCCCCTTTCACTTGGTATGGGCGAGTGAGAGCAGGAGAGAGAATCCAATTTCGTTGACCTGCCAATACCCACACGCCAACGCAGGGTCTGACTTTCAAAGAACTATTCATCATCTTCACAAAAACCATGGCTACGAATTTGCTTGGATATTGCTGCGGAACCTGTTACAAATATTTCGTAGCAATTCTGCAAAATAGAAAAACTCATGAAAGGACGTTAACCGCACAAGATGCCCGCCCAGATCCACACGAAATCGTCTTCTGATTCCGAATATAGGCTTCGTTTGGGCTGAGATGCACTGCAAGTACGAATCCGAAACGCTACAAGTTTCTTGCCCTAACAATGGTAAGCGACCATACGGCTACCATAAGCTGCAGGTTAATGATCAAATTGCTTCTAATACATCTCATAAACATATTAGATTCGTTAGTTTGCGTTGACATACGTGAATTAATCGAAAACGAAAAAGTTAACATAAAAACATGAAGAACATAAACCTTGTGTTCTGGACAGCATGAAGTTCGAACCATGGATCAATCTCAACCTAAACCATCCTGGGAGGACGTTGGAATGGATTAAGGGCTCTGCAACTTCTTGTAACAAGCATACGAAAAATTGCATCTTCTTTGACATTTTTAGAACTTTGAAACCCTAGTCCTCTCCTCAATTTTTCCTCCCTCCTTGCTGCACATGTTGTGTGAATATATATGGGTAAATTAGGGCAACCAAAAAGGCTTGGGCTTTAGGTCTTTGGAGAGAAAGAAATTTGATTGAAAATCTTATATTTTCTTTCTAAATTTGGCCAATCTCTTTCTATATCATGTAGCAACGAATTTGGGAGCTCCTTGGATCCTTCTTGGGCCTTCAAATGATTAAAATCAAGACCATATGGATTTGTTCACCTATTTTTATTTTTTACCTAATTTATTTTCCTTTAATTTGAATAAAATTCAAATAAGTATAAATAAAAATAATAAAAATAGGAGGATGAGTTTAGAGGTCATGTGAGATATTTTGAGCCATATGGGATGTCTTGGAGCCATTGATTCATTGATTTTCCTTCTGAACAACAAAACCCTAGTTCTTTGATCTTTGCTTAGGAGAGATGTTTTTGAGCTTTATACCTTGACTTGAATTTGAATAGGAGAGAATGTATGGGCAAATTTTGGGGTATGACAGGGTCCGTCTTGCCGTCGTAGGTGGCCAGCGAGGGTGCCCAGAAATTCTCAGGGACAGCGTCATCCCAAATTTTTGGAGACATGGGCTGCACCTCTAACAACTCCTCCTCGGGAGGTGGGTCCCCCTGACTTTGTTGTTGTAACTACATAACACTATCCTGCAACGTCTCATTATGCCGGCGTAACTCATCAATCATGGCTAGCATCTGAGCCATCTCTGACGGAGTTTCCTCTGACATCGTTAATGGTACTTATGATGATGATTATGGTTTGGGACAATATTTTACCGCATTCCCACAGACGGCGCCAATGTTCTTGTATAAAAACTAGATTTAGGGTCGAGGTTCCCTTGAAAGTTAAGGAAGCTGTCAATTAGAAGTTGTTTTGTAGAAACTAAGGGGTTTTGGAGGATGTATTCTGAATACTTCTCCAAGATGAGTGTCTTGCTTAACCCTCTTGCGGGAGCCCCTATTTATAATTCACTTTGGTTTTTAGGACCTCATTAATGAAGTAACTCCTGGACTTCCGTCGTTACAGATGTTGGCCTCATTATTAACTCGAGGTTCATAAATGGTGCACTTAATCATCAGTTACAGCCAAGTACCACATAACAGCCAGACGTTACGTCCAGGTTGTAGCATGCCCCTCCATATGTCGTTGGTATGCGTCCTTCGTTGGTACTCGATGACACTTACTGGCCGACCAGGTTACTCACTTGAATCCGAGGATAGTCCTCGGGTGAGCTATGTTGTGCACTTCCTCACCAAAATCATCCTCAGGACGCAGCCTAGGAATCCCGAGCCCGAAACTATTATTATTATTAGTGATATTTTATTTAAATGAGAGAATTATGGGATTGAGATAAAATAAATATTTGATAGAATTATTATTTGATTTAATAATAGTATATTAGATTTTTATTTAAAATTAAATGAATAAAGAGTTAATGAGGGTGTGAGGAGATTTGAGGAGTAAAAGAGCAAATGGAATATTAGGGTAATATAAATAAAAATGTTAGATAGGATTTTTTAGTAGAACGTGAAATTTTGAGAAAGATCGTAGGAAGGAGAGCGAGGTAGAGTCCCAACTGCAAGAAAACTCAACGATCGTCGTTGTAGGAAGGAGAGCGAGGTAGAGTCTCAACTACAAGAAAACTTAACAATCGTTACTTACGATGTAAGGGATAATTCTATACATATTGGGTGTTTAAAAGGTAGAGCCTCATGCCTTTTTCTTTTCGATTCTTTATGTGTTTTATTTGATCGTGTGTTTGTATCTAAAGGGTTTATCCCAAAACCCTTTTGATTTGATATTTTTGTAATATTTGGATGTTATTCATATTACTTAATTCTTATTATAAAGATGAGGTTGTGTCTCTTGGGAGATTTTTGTTGATTTGGATATGCCATGTCTATGTTGTATAATTGTTTGTTTTAGCGACGATGGCCGAGTTAGGCAATCTCAAATGGCCTATTTTTCACGGGAAATCAAAATAACAGATTAATTGATAAAAATTGTAAAAAAGGTCGAAAGGTTAGAAAAGTCTAAATATTGGCCAAAACAGAAAATTTCAAAATTGCGATCGGAGACCAAAGAGATACATGGATAATATTAATCTGAGACATATTCTAATGAAAATATGCGTTTGTATGCTTAGTAAAAATAGGTGTAACAACAAAGAGTTTCTTTCTAGCGAGACAACAAAGGCGGTTAACAAAAGTTAGTTCGAAACAAGGAACGACACTATCAAATTCTGCGGTGATGGCGAAGAAGTTTGTGTAATTGAGAGTTGAGATAAATATATTAATTTCCTATGGTTTTGCTGCCTCCTATTGGATTTTATTTTTCTTGGAGTCTCTGAGTTTTGCAAGAGCTCATGGTTTTAGGTACTTTTTAGAGGACGGGGATGACGATAAAGTTTTAGGGCTTCCCCCCATTGTCACGACGAGAGTGAGAATGAGGTGTGAGAAATAGAGAGACAGTGAATGAAGAGGCATGTTTGTGTGTGATGTGGGAACATTTAATCACAATATTCGTAAACAATTGTGTGTGTGGTGAAAAAGATAGTGAGAGAGAAGAGAATTAAAGAGAGAGATAATTGAGGGTGAAATTAATATTTTTGCATTAATTTTGATGAGGATGCCTCCAAGGAATTTATTAAAACACTACAAAATAATTGGGACACAAAACACACAATCAAAAGCAAGAAAAAGCAAAAAATCGCACCTGTAACCGGTTACAGCTGATATAAAATAGAAAAATAACATCAGGTGTAACCTATTATGCCAACTCCAAAAGTACTTTTTCCCTTTCCAGAAGTGATCTTCACCAAGTTATTACCGGTTACACCACTGTGTTAACCAGTTACATCATTTGAATTACTTAGTGTTCACTTAGCACACCACCTTAATTCAAGTGCTCCATGTATATAATGTCCATGCTTATCTTCAACATTTTGAACACATCATTTGTGACTCTCTTAGTCAGTAATCAGTAACTTGGTATTTACATGTACAATATCCCAATCATAACTTTCCTTCACTAACAAGCTCACTCAAGTAGTGAAACTTCATCTCAATGTGCTTGCTCCTTCCATGTGCAATTGGGTTCTTAGCAAGATTAATAGCGGAAATATTTTCAACAAAGAGCGTAACAGCCTTACGTTCACTGATGTCAAGCTCCTTCAATAGATTCATTAGCCACACGGCTTGGAACGCACACAACAAAGAGGCAACATACTCGGCCTCACAAGACGAGAGTGTAACTACTGGTTCTTTCTTCAAACATCATGATATTGGTGTTCCACCAAACATAAAGATGTATCTACTTGTAGATTTTTTATCATCTTTACCTCTGCACCCATTGAAATTGGAAAAACCAAGTAAATTTCATTTTCTGCCTGTATCCGTTGTAGGATAGAAAATGTCGTAGCTAATAGACCCTTTGACGTATCTTAGGATTCTTTTGACTGCTGCCAAGTGAGACACTTTCGGTCTCTCCATAAATCTACTAGAAATAACGACACTAAACGCCAAATTTGGGTATATGTTATGCTTTTCTTCATTCTTTGACAACTACAACCTTTGTTCAGCTGGTGTAGTGGTAGCATTACAATGCTCCATTTCACACTTCTTCAATTTCTCAAGAGCATATCTCCTTTAATGCATAAGTTGTACCCTTTTAGACTTGTGGATCTCTATTCCAAGAATGTATGTCATGATACCAAGGTTCCTCATCTTGAATTCTTGCATAAGCTCATTCTTGAAGTTAAAAATACTTGTCTCGTGTTGCATGTGATCAACAAATCGTCCACATATAAACAAAGAATGATCATCCTTTCATTTGTAACGTCTTCAAATAAACTCCATGTCCGGATACATATTTCTCGTAGCTATATATCCACTTGTTCCAAACTCTTGCAGCTTGCTTCAATCCGTATAACCCTTTTATCAACATGTAATTGGAGTAACACTTTTCCAAGTCAAACATTTGATTGTATGAACAATTTTTCAAAATTTTAAAATATATTTAAGTTATGGACTAATAGGCATCCTAGACTAAATATTTATTAGGATTTAAGTGATCGAATCAATGAGTTTAAAAGATACACATGATTCTTGAATATATCTTTGGGACATTTAACAAAAGTTACATTTTTATGATTGCCTTCTTGCAACTCCAAAGTGCTAAAATGTGATTAATTATAATTAAAAATTCATAAAATTTTCAATTATAAAGTAATCAAACATTTTAAAACTTACTATATGCAAAGAAGAAGAAAAATGAGCCAAATCCTCAAATTTATTTATCCTTTGATAGTCTTTCTTTATTTATTTCTTGTTGTAACCAATGCCATCAATGGTAATCGTCCAGGCAGACCCCCAACCTGTAAGTTTTTTCTTCACTCCATTTTCAGAGATTCTTCACATTAACTACATACTATTTTTTTAATCTACTATTTATTAAAACAACCCTTTATTTTAATTTGACATTGCAGATTATCCATTCCCTTGTAAAAATCATCGGGATTGTTCCAATAAAGCATGTCACATTCCTTTAAGACCTCGATGCATTTCTTCTTTTTGTGAGTGCATTCTTCTTTTTGTGAGTGCGTAAAAGTGGAATGAAAATGAAAAGAAGTTTTATGCTACTTCAAATCGAATTATTTTATTTGTATGTTATAATATTGGTAATTTTATAATTTCTCTCATAATTTGATTTATAATTTTATTATCTTTAAATTTTTTTTCAAACTAAAAAATTACATATATTGTTATATAATAAAATCATTCTTACATGTTCATTTGCTCAAAGTATATAGTGATAACGGCATCTTGACTATATATTTACGTGAGAAATAAGAGACCTTGACTTTTTCGTTGATTTTATCAGTGTCATATACAATAAAGATTTTCATAAATAGTCTCTTATACAATATTATTATTCTATAAATAGAGATATGTACAATCATAGTATGATATAATAATAGTTCAATACACCAGGATAGTCGAAGGGAGGTTGGCGAATCTTGAGATTATCACATAAATCATCAAAGAGTTGTAATGGAAGTTTTTTGGTGAATATGTCAGCAATTTGGTAGTGGAAAGGAACATGTAAGACTTGTACCTGACAGCGAGCCACCTTTTCATGCACAAAATGTATGTCCATCTTGATGTGTTTTGTGCGATGATGTACAACTGACTTACCAGATAGATAAACTGCACTCACTTTATCATAATATACTAGAGTGGTTGTGGTTACTAGGTAATGGAGTTCCAACAATAAATTTATAATCTAACAAGATTCAAGATTCATATATAACATTAGCGATGTTGCGGTACTCAGCTTCTACACTTGACCGAGAAAGTGTGTGTTGGCGTTTGGCAGATCATGAGATGAGATTGTCCCCAAAATAAACACAATCGCTAAAGGTGGATCACCTGGTGTTTAGATAACTAGTTTAATCGACATCAGTTAAAATACTAGTTTGTTGATAGAAGAGGGTTACAAATGAAGGTCGAAATCAAGAGTGTCGTGAATATATCGAATAATACGCTTCAGAGCTTACATATGTTGTATTTTAGGATCATGCATGAATAGCCATACCTGTTGTATTGCATAAGATATATCATGTCTTCTGAAAGATAAATATTGTTATGTACCGGCAAGACTCAAATATTGTATTGGGTCATGATATGGATTTCTAAAAGATCCATTAAGTTTTATCTTAGTGTCGACTTGTGAATGTGATAACTTGCAAGAGGATCCTGCTCATTCTATAATTTCTCTGCATATTTATTTTGAGATAATAAGAGACCGCATGTATGTTTAGTGATAGATATCCCTAGAAAATAACTCAGAGGATCCAAGTCCTTTATAGAAAATTCAGAGTTGAGTTTAAACAAAATAAAGTTACGAAGAACATCAGAGAAGTAGTGAGAATTATGTCATCCACATAAAGAAGGATCTAAGTAGTATCAGTAGAGGTGGAAATAGGCTAGGCTTTAGAAAGCCCGAGTCTGACCTATGATAAATTTATAAGGCTTGAGCCTGGTCTATGGCATACTTTAGCCTCATAATTTTTTTTTAATATCCTAAGTCTGCTCTATTTAATTAAATAGGTTTTTAAAAAATCATTAACCCGACCTTTTTTATTAAATAGGTATGGTCTGATCTGACCTTAAATAGGTTAGGCTATAGACCCCTATAGGCCGGTCTATCCTATTCTCACCCCTAAGTATCAGTACCCTGGTGATAAATGAATAAAGAGTGATCAGAGATATTGTGAGAAAATCCAAATTGGGAAACATAGTCAGTTAATCTTTGACACCATGCATGAGTTTCTTGTCTGAGACCATAAATAGAATTTTGTAGGAGACATACATGCTCATGGTATTGTGGGTCACAAAATCCAAGAGGCTGGTGCATATACACGGTTTCATTTAGATTTCCATCCAAATGGGAATTCTTGGCATCTAATTGATGAAGGCACCATGACTTAGATAATGTAATGCTAAGTACCATGCGAATAATTTCCGGATTGCCGACGCGCTGAATGTTTCACCACAATCAACACCATATTGTTAATTTGCACAATTACCTATAAGACAGACTTTTGTATCGTTAAAAAAACATCACACTTCTTCTTATGCCTAAAAATTTACTAACTTCAACTAACATTAGCACGAGGAATTATTCTTATATCTTATTATCAATAAGAGCATCATATTCGTCTTTCATGGTCATTTTTTAATTATGATAACTTAATTCATCAATGATATTTGTGGGTAAAAGAGAAATAAATTGGTGGAATGATGTGTGTAGGTTGAACAACTTACGAGTTTTGACAACACCGCGTTATGCTTGGGTGGTCATTTGAGGACAATGAGGTGCAGGAGGGAAGATATGTGTGTTAATAGGTTCAGGTGAAGAGGTGGGAATTATTTTTTTTGTGGTGGTTGGTGTTTAGGGATATGGAATCTGTTTGGTCCATGGTTGTCAGATGTTGACAGTAGGTAGAGGCATCATATGTTGTTCCATTCAAGCATTCAAAAATGATTGCTCTAGGTAGAGAGCTCTATAATTTTTGTTGTCATAAAGGATATTGAACAACCAGTTCCATGCTTTTTTCACGGTTGAATCGTGCTCGATAATGGTATAAAGAAAATAATCTAATATAGTACCATAAATTCATTGAAGGATAAAAGCATCTAGACGTTGTTAGAGGTGAGGGTCAGGGGTTTAAAGGTCGGGAAGGGATGCAAGTTCAGTCTAGATATTGTAATCAAAATTTAATGATCTTAAGCATGGAATTTAAAGAGTTCACTGTAATATCCGGTATAATTGTCACATAATAATTATAACTAAATAATATGAGTAAGATTATTATTGGACAATTATTAAGTAATTTACTATCCTGATGCAGAATTATTTCATGCTATCAAATGACACATTTTTCTACTATAGTGATATGCTCCCAAAATAATACTTTGCATCCAATATTGCTGCTACATAAACTCCACTGAACCATTTTCTATACTCTACCACTTGAACCCTAAACCTTCTAATATTTGCTCCTACCGAGTTATAGATGCTAATTATACTCTGCAATTATTATCCTCTAATTCTAAAACTCTTAAAATCTCATTGTTAGCACCATCATACTACTTAGATATTATATATATTATAATATCTAAGTACAAATACATACATACACGTGCCTGGGATAAAATGAAGAAAACGACAAAACAAGGCACATGGTGTGGGGCGCCCATCCCCCATTTATGGGGCCTTCGCCATGCATATGCTATAAAGGTGGGGCGCCAACCCCTTTGTGGTGTGGCCACCGCCCCTACTTCACTTTTTTTTTCCTACCTTAATTTCTCCGAGGTTTTTCCAGCAATTTTCTTCTCAGATCAATCTCAACCAATTTTAACCAATGCCATAATAATTCCACCAACAATTAATCATTCACAGAACACCAACTTAATTTCCACCAACAATCAACAGCGGACTGTTAGAACATGAAATGTTCAGAATATATTTTCTAGTTTTGATGATAACAGTATATATGAATTTTGTATAAGACAATGTGGTACTCTAATAGATTACATTTTCCTTTTCAGGAAAAGCATATAAAGAGTACACAACATCTTGATATTCAGATGAGTTGAACCAGATGTTCTGGATGGCTACATCAGAACAAGGTCTCAAAGTCATCAGAATGAAGACTTCAGAACATGTCTACGTCAGAACATGAGGACATTAGAAGATGGTCTTGAAGACATCAGAAGATGGTCTTGAAGAAGTGAGAACATGAAGACATCAGAAGATGAATGTCAGAACATGAAATGAGAAGCAAGCTCAAAATGAATAGCACGCTCAAAGGAACTCTCAGAGGCTGAAGCACTGAAGTTTTGATCTGCACCAGCGCTGGTAACTCTGATAATTAAAGCTGAGTGCAAAGTCTGAGTCCAGAAGGAAAGTACAAGAATGAAAAGACTTTATAGAGTCTAGTCTGTCTCTGACAAAAGGAACGTTACAATTGAAGCTACAAATAGCAAAGTCAAAAGAAGCTGTTAATGCAAGGCTCGAGGCAGTTGAGAAATTGGTATAAACATTAAATGCAGCTGTACGGAACACGCAAAGCATTTAATGCAGAAGTGGTTCAACGTTACAACACTACATTCCAAAACGCTCACATTGCTAAAGCCAAACTCTGATCTGGAAACGTAACAACTTCATCTTCCTCACTCACTCATACTGTTGTATATTCATAGTGAGTTTAGAACAGAAACTTAAGAGAAATATCACTAGGTGATAACAGCTTTTTAGAAACAAAATTTATCTCTTGTAATTGATTATTTATCTTTGTAAAAGGATAGTTTCTTGAGTGATCAAGTGCTGATCAGTAGACTCAAGCTAGACCAAAATTCCTTGAGTGATCAAGTTGTGATCAGGATACTCAAGAATACTTAGAGGTTTGTCTAAGTGGAAACCATTGTAAATCAGTTTGATTTAGTGGATTAAATCCTCGGGTGAGGTAAATCACTCTTTAAGGGGTGGACTGGAGGTAGTTGGATTGAACGAACTAGGATAAAAATAATTTTGTTCATATTTTTATTTTGCCATTGAAAGAAAACCCCTTATTCAATCCCCCCTTTCTAGGTTCAAGCACATAACAGTGTTAGATAAAAGATTCTGGAGAAAAACACGCTATGGCAACCTCAGTTCCACCTCCCATTGAACAAAACAACAATAGCAACAATGGATATAATGGATTCAATAGACCACAAGTCTTTGATGGTGAAAATTTTGAATACTGGAAAGAAAAGCTAGAGAGCTACTTTCTGTGTCAATATGGTAATCTATGGAATACAGTATTGGATGGTTACAAACATCCTGAAGTTTCAGGAGTCAAAATCAGCAGGCAAGCAATGAGTGATGCTCAAAAGAAAGATTTCAAGAATCACCATAAAGCAAGAACTATTTTGCTAAATGCCATATCTCACGCTTGTCATACCCCAAATTTGTCCTACCCCTTTGCAATTCTATCTGGCTTATGCATCTCATAATATCATGTGCATATTTCCATTAGGGTATTAACATAACTCATGCATCATAAATAAATAAATTGGCATGGAATCAAGGATCTTGGAGGATTAGGGTTTCATATGAATCAAGCAAGATTGTTTCAATAAAATCCTTCAAAGCCAGGGACTAAGGCTTGCTTCTTTGGGCTTGTGATCATCAGAGTTATGGTTGTACTTTCCTTAGGGACTTCTCTTCAAGGTATTCTATTGATATGGTCATCCCAAGTGGTATGTGATTTCATTATGTCTTTCTATTGGGCCCTAGTCAAAAGCTATGAATTTGGACCTTAAATTCTTACTCATAGAAAGTGATGCGCCTCCTCATGCTTGTGGTCTCCAATTGGATTTATGAGGTTTGGTCTTGGGCAATATCTTAATACTTGGGCTTATTCACTAGACGAAGATTGATTCATGTTGTTGTGTGTGCTTATAAGTCATTTACTTTGAAGTTCCTGCAAGATTTTATGGAAAATATGGTCTTACGTGAAGACTTTGGTTTATCACCCATCATCATTATTCAAAGTTCATTCAGAGACCGCCAAAATTTCAAGGAACAAATACATCCATAAACCATTTTCAACACAAACATCATTCAAGTTCAATTTCAAAAGTGAGAACCCAAAGGAAGTGGATGGAAGAATAATGTCGAATCCTCTTTTGAAAAGTAGAGACACATTTACGTATTCCATTACGATTCCATTCATCATTCCATTCAACAAAAGTCCAAACAAGAGTACAAAGGTTATACAAAATATGATCCAAACATCCATTCAATATCCATTACAAAATTACACAAAAATCATTACTTCCATTTATACTGCCCTATAATCCCACACTTTCAGTCAAGATCATTCAATGAAATTACAAAAATCAGCTGTTGACCATGAATCAAGTTAACCGGATTTTGAACTCTCGAAACCTATCCCTGCAGCTCCACTTCTATGTTGTTTTCTTCCCCTTTACATCCTCTTCACACCACCACTTGCTACATATGTCATTCAGCAGCTTGCAACCAAACAAATTCAGAAACAGCCCCTGCACAATTAACCAAACTCCAAACCTGCTCCAATTCTACCATCCCTGCATCAATTCAGCATACAAAAAGAGACAATAAACAAGTTACTACATTACAGCCATGTTCATCAACAGAAATTCAAGTAATGCAAATCAATGAGAATTCAAGTAACAAGTCAAAGTGTAGGAGGATGAAAATGGATTTAGAAGCATACAGTTCTGCACATGAACTAAAACAGGAATTCCTTTTCCGACTCGATCCCATCATACCATTTCAACAAATTCCTCTCGACATTCTTCAGCCACTAAAAACAACACCGAGGCAGCTCTGCATTTCAAATAGCACCATACCTGCATAATTCAGAAGAGAATATTTACAATTCAGAAAAAAAGCCAGGTTCAGTCAACAAAAATCAATCACCGGCCGATCACACTCACGGGAAGATGCAATAAACAGTGTACATTCAAACACTACCTACAACCATTTTTCTAACATTCACAAATATCCCATACTGTCCAAAAATACATACAGCAAAATGGTTTTGACAGTTCACTAACAATTCAACCACATTACATTCTAGCAGTCATACCTGCAAATACACTAAGCCCTCCTAACAACCTCTTAACCTCCTAACCAATTCTATAACTGTCAAAAACACCCATAACAGAATCACCAACTGCCCTGTAACAAACTTCTAACCAACTTAACTTCCCTAACTAACTCTCTAACCTCTCAATCCAAGCCCTTCAATCTTTAACAAACTCCCTTTCAATCTAATGGCTCACACTTCATCCCCTCAGCCTATATAAACAATCTTTCCCTCCATTTTTCAGATTACACACTCATTCTCCACCAACACACGCCATTTTTCACTCTCACATTCTTCTCTCATTCATCTTCATCAATCTCTCCACACCATTCTCCATTCACTTTCACCTTCTCCCTCGGTTCACTCTGTATCTCTCTCAGTCTCTTACCTCACCTCACAAAAGCTCACGAACCTATAGCTGTCAGAGCTTCATCAATGGAAGCTCTGAACGGTTGAGCTTGGCCTTCATCCCTCAGTCTCACGCACAATCAAGAATCAAACAGAAAAAGAATATTCAGAGAAGAAGAAGATTGATAACAGAAAGAAAGGTAAATTCACCTCTATTCATTGAATCGTAGTGCAACAAACTTGAACCTTCATTCATCTTCTTCGATTCAACCTCGAGGAGTTCTCACCACTCTCCATCAAGGACTTCGACATCACCTTTCACCACAAGAAGATCTCAGAGCTCGTTCTTCGTCTATCTCGTTCAAGATCCGCTCTGCAATCTCAATCTTCAATCGCAATCACCATAACATCGTGCTTCATCAGCCTCAACAGTAGCAACAACATGTCCTCTATTCGTTCTCATCACGGGCAAAGTTGCACCGGACCAAGCTCTGAGAGAAGCGATTTGATCGGAGGGATTGACGTGAAGAGCTGAGAGACGGGGAAGATTAGAGGAGGCTGATTCGTGTTTTCGTCCACACCGGATACGTGAAATCAGAGAGGTGAGAGCGAGAGTTAGAGAACTGAGATTGGGAGCAAAGAGATGAAAGAGCGGAAGTGAGAACAAGGAATCGGAGAGACGGACGGAGAGGTTTTCAGCCGGAGAGGTTTAGTTCCACCGCCGCGCCATTTCAATCGTGAAGAAGAAGAGAGAATAAGCTGAATGGTCACAAGGTTTTTTACCCTAATTCCCCTTTCTATTTTTCTTTTTTAATTGATTAAATTTTCTAATTGAATAAACATTAATCTGATAAAAAAATCTGAAAATAATTGTTCATATGGGTCACTTGGGCCTTGACCGAAACTTCTAATTCATAGTCACCCCTGCAAGCCCGTTACACCCCCAGTCATAAAAAATCTGAAAACTATAACAAAAATCATTCTGGGCCTGTTACTGATTACACCCTCCCCTGGGCCCACGCATCCTTTCTTTCCTTTACAAAAAATATGAAACAAAAACCTCCTTCGGCCAACTCTGGACCAGGCCTGCGCCCATGCTTTCTACACCACTAAAATCAACATACACCCCCTGACTCCATTAAAAGGTTAGATCTTAGTTTTCTTCACATAGTTTTTTCTATTACTTTTAGTTGATAAAAACATAATAATCACCGTTAATTTTGTTAGACTTTTAGGTAATAATTGACATATAAAAATGCAATAAAAAAGGTTAGGTTCTTAATTAGGTTTTAGGATAACTTTGACATTTAATTTCCTTCATAAAAAGTGCCATAAAGAATAGTAGTATTTTCATTCTTTCTACTATATTTTCTACTTGTTCTTTCTCATGCTTTTATGCTATTTTCAATATTCTACTTAGTGCTTTATTTTTCATGTTTCTTTTACTCCTAACCTTAGGTAGAAACCATGACAACATTAGGTAGAAATTCCTTTCATACTTAGGCTAGTCTCTTTTTCTTTTACAACCATAAAACATCTAATAAAAATACTTGAATAAATTCCCCATAAAAAATACAAAGAAAACACTTAAAACATTAATAAAAAAGTGAAAATTTTAAAAAGGGAATGGAAGCTTGAACACCCCTTGCTTTAGGGAATGTTCGAGTGCCTGGATTTCCCTTGCTTTAGGGTTCCATTCGGGCGTATGTTCCCAAATTCTAAAAAACACAAACCAAAGAGTAACTCGAGTTTCCCTTGCTTTAGGGATTTCCTCGAAACACTCAAACTCTCTTTCCTCTCTCTTTTTCTTAAGGGCATTGTTATCTCTGCTCTATTGCATCCTAGGTCGATCCCTATGCAAGAGCGCGAGCGTTAACGCCGCCCAACTAAAAAACACAAAAACAAACAGAAAATCTTGAGCCGAACTACGGCGCTCTGATTCCTGAAAAGGATACGTAGGCATCAAGTCGCGGGGCTTGAACGAGCACACTTGTAAATAATTCCTTCTTTTCCCCGTATTTCTTTTTGCATTCATTCGCATGTAGACATAGACATAGTACACACCCTTTAGATAGAAACAAACATAGGTGGATACCATCGAGTACGATGGGCGCGAGGGGTGCTAATACCTTCCCCTTGCGTAACCGACTCCCGTACCTTGATTCTCTGGTCGCAAGACCTTGTTCCTTCCTTTGTTAGGTTTCCTGGTATTCCTTTCCCTTATGGGATAAATATATTGGTGGCGACTCTGTTCATTTTTCGCGAGCGTGCGACAACGCTGAGTATGAAAAATTTACTAACAGGGAAACAACGCGTGATATGTTTGAATCCCTAAAAATGACCCATGAGGGAAATGCTCAAGTAAAGGAGACAAAAGCTCTAGCTCTCATTCAGAAATATGAGGCCTTCAAGATGGAGGATGATGAAAACATCAAAGTAATGTTTTCTAGATTTCAAACTCTGACTGCTGGGTTGAGAGTGCTAGACAAAGGCTACACCAAAGCTGATCATGTAAAGAAAATAATCAGAAGTTTACCCAGAAGATGGGGACCCATGGGGACAGCCTTCAAGTTTGCTAAGAATCTAAATGAAGTATCTCTTGAAGAGCTCATAAGTGCTCTAAGGAGTCATGAAAATTGAGCTGG
This sequence comes from Vicia villosa, assembly GCF_029867415.1. Taxonomy (NCBI): domain Eukaryota; kingdom Viridiplantae; phylum Streptophyta; class Magnoliopsida; order Fabales; family Fabaceae; genus Vicia; species Vicia villosa. The sequence goes on along the minus strand of NC_081182.1, from coordinate 124,373,934 downwards.
ACGCAAATGAACCTCAGAAGAAAGGTAAATCTATTGCTTTAAAGTCAATTAATAAAAACTATACTAACGCTTTTCAGGCAAGAGAAGAAAGTTTTGATAAATCAGAATCTGAAAAAAAAAGATGAACTATCACTTCTATCCAGAAGAGTAAATCAACTCTGGAAAAGCAAACAGTGAAGATTTAGAAGCTTCAAGACACCTGAAAAGGGTGAATCCTCTAGACACATAAGATCTGGAAATAAAGGTATAGCCTGCTATGAATGCAATGAACCTGGACACTTCAAAACGGAATGTCCTATGTAACACCCCATAAATTCTGATTTATTAATTTAATTGAATTTTTAGATTAATTAATTAATATCAGTATTTTAAATTGGGATTATTGAAGAACTATGAGTTAAGGGACATTGGGCCGGATGGTGATATTAGTAGTGTGTGAAGGACAGAAAAACACTTAGAAAGGGGGGTTTGAATAAGTGTAGCTTTAAAAACTAGTAAGATAAAAACTATTTGCACAATGATTTTTATCCTGGTTCGTTGTTAACTAAACTACTCCAGTCCACCCCCTTGGAGTGATTTACCTCACCTGAGGATTTAATCCACTAATCACACTTGATTACAATGGTTTTCCACTTAGACAACTGCTAAGTCTTCTAGAGTATCCTGATCACAACCTGATCACTCTAGGAACAAACTGCTTAGACAACTTCTAAGACTTGCTAGAGTATACTGATCAACAACCTGATCACTCTAGTTCTTACAACTTAATGTAAATAAATTCTTTTAAGAGTTACAATGCTTCTTATAAAGCTATTATCATAACTGTGATTTTCTCTTAAGTTTAAGCTTAAATCTCACTAAGATATTACAACAGCAATGTAGTGAGCTTGATGATGAAGTTTGAGAGCTTTTGAATTTGACAGCGTTTCAGTTTAATGCGCAAGTGTTGTATTTAGCTTCTCATTAGAACTTCATATTTATAGGCACTTGAGAAGATGACCGTTGGGAGCATTTGATGCTTTGCGTATTCCGTACAGCATTGCATTTAATGTTTCACTCTTTTGTCAACTACCTCGAGCCTTATTTTCGCTGTGTCTACTGACGTTTCCTTTAATAGCTTCTAACGTTCCTTTTGTCAGCCAGCGTAGCCTGCCAGTCTAGTACTTGCTTCTGATCTGATGTTTATGTAAACAACGTTTGAATGTCATCAGAGTCAAACAGCTTGGTGCAGAGCATCTTCTTGTCTTCTGACCTTGAAGTGCTTCTGAGCGTGATACCATGAGAACTTCACTGCTTCTGCTTCTGATCTCAAGTTCTTCTGATGCTTCCATAGACCCATGTTCTGATTCTGCTTGACCATCTTCTGATGTCTTGCCAGACCATGTTCTGATGTTGCCTGCTGAACCTTCCGAGTCAGTGCTTCTTGCGCTGATTTTGTGCATACTCTTTATATAATTCCTGAAATGGAAATTGCATAGTATTAGAGTACCACATTATCTCATACAAAATTCATATGCTTGTTATCATCAAAACTAAGAATATTGATCAGAACAAATCTTGTTCTAGCAATCTCCCCCTTTTTGATGATGACAAAAACACACATAAATGATATGAATTTGCGATCAGAATATCAGACGGCTAAAGAAAATTACACAGCTATAGCATAAGCATATAGATAATGTGTGAATATGTCTCCCCCTGAGATTAACAATCTCCCCCTGAGATAAATAATCTCCCCCTGAAATAAATACTAGAAGAATTTTTGTAAATAAAAGACTTCCCTGAGTATTTCAGTAGAGACTTTCACATATGCTTAGATCTTCAGAACATTCACATCTTCTGATTCTTGCTTCCATAGGACAGCTTCAGAACTTGAATTTCCTAGATCTTCAGAATATTCATAGCATCTGATTCTTGCTTCCATTGGACAGGTTCAGAGCTTGAATTTCTTGAGTCATTGCATGCTAGATTGTATCAGAACATTGTTGAATGTACCAGAGCATCATCAGAGCATCTTTACATCCTGAAATGTTACAGAACAAACTAAATGACAAAAGTCAGCATGAATGAATCAGAACATAAAATATGTATCAGAACATATAATTATGTATCAGAGCACACAAACATAATGTTGCAGAGCATATTTTGTAACTAAAAACATGCATCAGAACATATAAGGAATAAGAACAAAAGCATATTCTATCATCAGAATATCAGAACATTCTTCCTTCTTGCTTCTGATTCTTGAAGCTTTATAGCACTCAGCTTGCTTCAGTTTCCATGAGCTTGATTCTTTACAGAATTGCTTTTCCCCATGTCTTTGCTTCTCATGTTGAGCTTTAAAGAGGGTCTTCAATTCCTGCATAACAACACTCAAAGACATAGAACTTTGCAAGTTCTGTTAGAAATGTGGAGCCTTTCTCCCAGCAACTGATAAAATAAATCAGATCATTTATCACATTTTTCTCCCCCTTTTTGTCATAACATCAAAAAAACATAAAAGATTCAGATGAAAAACAAAAGGACAAACACATAGAAGAAAAAGGATAATTTTCATTAAGCACGGAGAAAAGGTTCAGAAGTACAAGAGGAAGGGCAAGGGAAGATGCAAAGAAAAACAGATGCAGCAAAACAAAAGAAAACAATCAAAGACTCAATGACTAAGATGACCCTAGTTTTGACATGATCTTGGCCAGCATATCATGAATCCCATTGTTGCTCTTATTCTGCCTCTCCATGAAAGCACGAAACTCAGTGTTGATTGATCTCTGCTCATCCTGGTTCTTCTGAATGACTTCCAAAGTCCTTGCAAGACGAGAAGGTTCATCAGAAGAAGCTTCACAACTTCTTTCTAGAGGGATGGCATTTTGATCCGCAGCTTCCATGGTCAGATCATTTGTAGGATTTTCCTCAATAGGAATGGTTTCAGCAACATGATCTTCAGCATCTGCTTCTCCCATAGAAGCATCTCCATACTCTGCAGCAGGAACCTCAGAATCTCCATTCTCAAGAGCTTGAAGAATGGCAGCCAGATTCAGTGGAGCAGAAGGACCTTCAACTTCTGGTGGGTCAACAACTTTTGGAATGACCAAGCTTGGATCTTCCTCAGAAGGATTTTCCCTCAGAAATTCAAAGAGAGTCCTGAAGTCTCCGAGCAGAACAGGATATTGAGGTCTCCAGACCACAATCTCCCAGCAAGGGTTAGCTTCCAATGCAGCAGCAATTCTTGCTTCTTCCAGCTCATCCACAAATCGCTTCTCCTCAACAGCAACCTTGTTTCTGAGGGGATGATAGTAGATACCATTATCACCCTCCAGAAGATAACCAGCATAACCAGGGGCAGCAGCCACTAGTCTCTTCTGTACTCCCATAGCTCCTACTTGAAAATCCTGGCGAAAGCTTCTCCAGAGGTTTCTCGTAGAAACATCATCAAGACCATTGAAGAAAGCATCCTTCAGAAGGTCAAGCCGGCTAATCACTTCATTTCTGAACAGCTCCAGGTAGATATGGGGTTCAGGTTCAAGTGGGTTGAAGGTGAATTTGTAGTCAGGGTAGAGAAGGCAGTAAGGGTTGGATTTTCTGGTAGTTAGGGGATGGGATAGAGAAGGTGGAGGTGCGGTGTTTGAGGAAGATGGGATATCTGTGGGAATGATTGAGGATGAAGGGATATCTGTGATTGGAGTAGGTGAAGAAGGAATAATTATAATGGGGGTTGATGAGGATGGCTTATCAGAAGGAGTTGGAGGAAGAATATTTAGTGGTGTAGGGTTTAAGACAGGAGTAGAAAGAGAAGGTGGAAGAGGATTTGGTATAGTGAAGGTGTTGTGTGGTTCAGAAGGAGATGGTTGGGTAGAAGATTGAGGTACAGAAGGAAGAGTAAAAACATGCCTGGAGACAATTGCAGAAGGAGCATTTGCAGATCTGGGAGTACGAAAGGAATCTCTAATTTTCTTCTGTCGATATTCTTGAGTGTTCACCTTGTAAGGATCATAGGTGATCTTATGCTTCTTAGCTTTCTTGGCCTCATCTTCTTGAGCCTTTCTTTTTAGCCTAGCCTGTTGTTTCTTCTGATCCTTCTTCTGAAGATCAGCTTTTGACAGAAGCACTCTACCACGGATCCATGCAGGATCAACTTCACATTTTTTCCTAACAGAATCTTCCAGGTGGTGCTTGACAGCCTTGTGAAGTTCTAAATGAAACAAAGTGGCAAAACCTTCAACAGGAACTCTCCTTGACAGAATATCCGGAAAGCTTGTACCAACAGAAGATACCTTCTGGATGAGATCAAGTCTGAACAGATCAACACCGTTGAAGATAGGTCATTGAACAACTCCAAGAAATTGGGACGCTCCAAGGGTCCTAATAGAATCCAACAGATTACTTTCCATCAGAATATCAGATATCATTCTGGCGAAAGGAATAGTGTTTCTTGGAATATGAAGACTCTTCGCCCTTTCTTCTTCTCTAGACTCAATAATGGAAGTCTTCAGATTCTCAAACAGAATGTGAGAGATGTTGAGTTCTATCTTTCTGCCAATGCAGAAGAGAGTATACTTTGATCAGGACTAATGTAGGCGGAGGAGGAGAATAACTGCTTCCTGTGGTGAAGAGAACCCAGGATAATCTCAGCCCACACTTGATAAAACGGCCTTAAAGTACCAGTGTTATGAGATTCAAGCCCAATAGCATGAGAGATTTGTGTTTCAACCTGATACTAGTTAACCCTTCCAGGTTGAGGACCGGTGCAACCTTCTTCATCATCCAGGTTGTATAGCTTCCTGATGAGCTTTTCAGTAATAACCACTTCATGCCCTAGCACGATGGAAATGATGGCAGTTGGGGTAACCGTTGCGTGTACCCAGAAATCCTTCACCAGTTCAGGATAAATTGGTCCAACCAATCTATCGAGATAGTTTGACCATCCATGTGCTAATATCCTTGCATCACATTGGAAGCCATTTGTTCTTAGATTGTTGAAGTCCACAGCGGACTCACAGAGAACTTCCAGTTCTTCAGTGGGAATCATGCAGGTTTTCAGAGGAGCATACCCATATTTGCGTAAAAGAATCTGAGTAGAAGTAAGTCTTTCTGCAGGGCTTGATGAACTTGAAGATAATACATGATGATTATGCTTGGTTTCAGATCAGAAACTAGGGTTTGAAGGAAACGAATGCAAAGAGAGATACACAAATGGAGAGAGAGTGAAAAAGATGAAATGAAGATGAAGCGGGTTATTTAAACGGTTTGAAAAAGAAAATAAAATAAAGTAAAAAGAAAACTGTTTAAAAGAAATGATTACAAAAAAAATGACATCAATATGCATTTAATGAGAAATGACGTTAGGAGAGATAAAGTAACAAAATGAAATGATTTTGCACAGTTACCTAGGGCGGCGTCTCCTCAACTGCACGCATGCTTGTCCAAAAATAGTGAACACGTGTTCATTTTCTGGAAAGACTGGTGACAGCTGTTTTACTATAAAAGAGCTTCTGAATCAACTTAGATAATGAAACATTAGTAGTAACAGAATCAGAACTTCTAATTGATCATTATCAGAACTTCTTATAGCTGCCTAGTCCTAACATATTTCAGAAGTTATTCATACACAGATCATCTCATCTTCTCATTCTGGGCATAAGTCCATACTGATATTCTTCAGAATGAACTTAAACCTATCTTCAGCAAGGGGTTTTGTAAAGATATCAGCCCATTGATGGTGTGTATCCACAAAGTTCAAGGAAAGAACACCCTTCTGAACATAGTCCCTCATAAAATGATGTTTACTCTCAATATGTTTAGCTTTGGAATGTAAGATAGGATTCTTAGATAAACATATAGCAGAAGTATTACCACAGAAAATAAGAATGTTACTCTCATATATCTGATAATCTTCTAGCTGACTCTTCATCCAGAGCATTTGAGTGCTACACCCAGCAGCAGCAACATATTTTGCTTCTGTAGTTGAGAGAGCTATGGTAGCTTGCTTCTTGATGTACCAGGAGATCAGATGACTTCCAAGAAATTGACAACTTCCAGAAGTACTCTTCCTTTCAATTCTATCTCCAACATAGTCAGCGTCACAGAATCCTACTAAGTTGTATTCTTTAGATCTTCTGTAGACTAAACCAACGTTAGTAGTACCTTTCAGATACCTCAGAATTCTCTTAACAGCAGTTAAGTGAGATTCTCTATGATCTGATTGGAATCTAGCACACAAACAAACACTGAATAGAATGTCAGGTCTAGAAGCAGTTAAGTATAGAAGAGATCCAATCATACCTCTGTACAACTTCTGATCTACCTTCTTACTTACCTCATCCTTACCTAGAACACATGTTGGATGCATAGGAGTTTTGGCTTCTTTTCTTTCAGAGAGATTAAACTTCTTCAGAAGTTCTATCACATACTTCGTTTGATGAACATAAGTTCCATCAGAAGTTTGGTTGATTTGAATCCCAAGGAAATACTTAAGCTCACCTATCATACTCATTTCAAATTCAGCCTACATAGACTTAGCAAACTCCTTTCCAAGTGAAGCATTAGATGTTCTAAAGATAATATCATCAACATAAATTTGACAAATTAAAATATCCTTCTTAGATGTTTTACAGAAAAGAGTCGTGTCCACTTGTCCTCTAGTGAAACCATTGTCCAGAAGGAAAGAACTTAATCTTTCATACCAAGCTCTGGGAGCTTGCTTCAACCCATACAATGATTTCTTAAGTTTGAAAACATGTTTTGGAGACTTAGAGTCTTCAAAACCAGGAGGTTGGTGGACATAGACTTCCTCATCTATATAGCCATTTAAGAAGGCACTCTTAACATCCATCTGATACAGAGTGATGTTATGTTGAGTGGCAAAAGAAATCAATAAGCGAATAGATTCTAACCTGGCCACTGGTGCAAAGGTTTATGTATAGTCAATCCCTTCTTGCTGACTATATCCCTGAGCCACCAGTCTGGCTTTGTTTCTTACCACATCTCCCTTCTCACTGAGCTTGTTTCTGAACACCCACTTTGTACCAATGATGTTGAATCCTTTAGGTCTAGGAACCAAATCCCATACATCATTCCTTGTAAACTGATTTAGTTCTTCTTGCATGGCAATTATCCAGTCTGGATCTTCTAGAGCTTGATCAACAGAAGTTGGCTCGATCAAAGAAACAAGACCTAATTGACATTCTGCATTGTTCTTAAGGAATGCTCTTGTTCTGATGGGATCATCTTTCTTTCCAAGGATCACATCTTCTGAGTGAGCAGAGGTGAGTCTAGAAGATCTTCTGACTGTTGGCTCTTCAGAAATTCTGAGATTCTCTAAAGATGCAGCAACTTGATCTTCTGATTCTTTGCTTCTTAGACTTTCAGCTTCTGGAGCTTTGCTTCTTGGTTCTACAGCTTCTGATATGTCAATATCTATATCTGCAAAATTCTCAAACTGCTTTGGCTTTTCAAGACCATGCTGTCGCACCCTAAATTTTGACCTAAGTTTTTTTTTCCATCTGCAATACATCTAGTCATAATAGGTTCATTTACATCCATTATCCTTTTATTATTTATTTTTTTAATAATTGACTTATTTATTGATTTGAAATGTCATTATTAAATAAATGAATATTAAACTCAAAATTATAAATTTGAAAAAAAATAACAAAACAATGAGTTTTCTTCAATTTATGTTTTATTAGCATTTGCATCTTGCATCTTTTTAATTAATTAAATATGACTTGTTTTTGGGTTAAAATAAAATAGGAATAGAAATAAGATTTCATTAGTTTTAGATTACATCAATAGTTTTATTTACAACAGGCCTACTTTCTTTGGCCCACTCCTTTTTTTTTTTTTTCATGTTCAAACATTGGTTCTATTTTTTCCTTTAAACTAGTTTGCATCAGACAAAACAAAACAAAAAAATTCTTGCTCATAAGATATGGTCCCACGCCAGACAAGCTTGCTGTCCACTACTCTGAACTAGTTCAAAACCTTGTGGCTGCTCCACTGTACCAGCCTGCATAAGTCCAAAAACAAACAAAACTTCTGTCCAAAAACCTGCAGCAAAAGCCAAGTCTTTCACCAAAATAGCCAAGACAATACCTGCACAAAAAAAGCATAGAAACAGATTACTAAAATTGTTCAAAACCTATACCATTTTCCCCCCAAAACCGATTTGAATCCATCTATAAAAAGGGAGGAACAACAACACAGAAGGGGGGCGAAAAACCCTAGAAGAAGCAGCCACCAAAACCTAATAGGAAAACTCGGTCACCTTGCACCTTGCTCTGCTGAACCATAGTCTCACCTCCAACATACCTCACACGCTCAAACGGTAACCCTCCAAACCAACACTCATAGCATATTTCAAACAACATCACTGACCTTAATACCCTGCACACAAAGACATACTCCCTCACAAACCTTCATCAAGCAAACCCTTCAACTCAGAACATACAAACTAATCTTCACTCACACTCTCAATCTCCCTGCAAACCTCAAACCTCTACTCTAAACCGTCAAATCTCACATCCACCCTCAATCTCATACCAATAAGACTACACTCAACAGAACCCTCATATCTCATCCTCCCAAACTCGTTCATCAGTAATCCACACAAACTCTGATAACCATACACTACAAGAACACCTAACGCACAGAACACTTAAACACACATCGAGCAACACAAGATCGCAGAGCAGATACAGAAGCAGAAGAAAATATCTTGAAACGCTCAGAGCAGAGAGATTTGAGGAGTTACCTTACCCTGATATCACCTTCTGAAGCTCTCACGCTCGGTAGATCTTCCGTAAACTTTGATTTATTAACTGTTGCTTTATTTTGTACATTGCATTTTTCTGTTCCTCTTGACTTCAGATGTATCACGTAATTATCAGCTAAACATATTGAAAATTAGGGCTTAGGGTTTATGGGGATAAGGTATCAACTGGATTTACGTGTGTTTGCTGTATGTTTTGGTTCCATGGTGATTCGAGTTAGAGCAAATCCTTGAGAGCGAAATCGAGTGAGATCCATGAGAGAGCACCGATTGAGAGGAGAGAGGCCATTTGGTTTTTTAGGTTAAGTGTGTGGTGTGAGGAACCGGTTCAAACCGGACCGGGTCGGGAGCATAGGCCCATCTGGGTTCTTTTTATTTTTTTTTATTTTTAATCTTAATTTGATCCATAACTGCAGGGCCCAGCGCCTAATTTAATCTCAGCACCTCCATTTCAATTTTGTTTTTATTTTAATAATTTTCAAAAAAATATAAGTACTAGTAGTAATTTCTTCTTGCCAAACTTTAAAAAAAAAACGAAAACAAATCTTTTTACTAAAAAAAAATATCCTTTTTCACTTGAAGTATTTTCTTACAAAAAGATCAAAAAATATTTTCTCTTAGATGTATGTTTATATTTTCTTTCTAAATAATTTAAAATAACAAACATATTTTTCTTTTAATTCATTAATCTCACTTCACACTTCAAATAGTTTCTTAATAAATCTTGGTCAACACCAAGTATCTTTTCGAACTTCATTTGTCACAATCAAAAAATGTTTTAATAATCGAATCGAGTTTTTGTCAATAATGGATGAAAAGAGGGGGTTGTACGTACTTGTACAAGTTGCTCTAAAGCATTTAGACGATGGCCGTTAAGCTTTTGTTTGAATGCTTTGATTCCATTAAGGACCCTTAAAATTCAATTTGTCTCACCTTTCTCTACAAAACGTTTTTTATCAAATCGATTTCGGTTTATAGTGGATGAATCAAGAGGGGGTTGTACGTACTTGTACAAGTTGCTCTAAAGCATTTAGACGATGGCCGTTAAGCTTTTGTTTGAATGCTTTGATTCCATAAAGAAACCTTTTAACTTAGTTCGCAACACTTTTTTTCATAAAAGAGCGATTCACACGTCGTTCATTAAAATCAAACAACAAAAATTCGTAGTTTTATCCCGAACTACGATTGCTCTGACTTTCCCATTGCACTAGGGAATACGTAGGCACAAGACACAAATGTCTTGGCGAGCACGATAATAAAAAACTTTAATTTTGTTTCTTTCTTATAATAATAAAACGCAAGTAAATAACAAGCTAACAATCGATCACGAGAATAACTAAATGGGTCCCATCGAGTACGATGGAGGTAAGGGGTGCTAATACCTTCCCCTTACTTAACCGACTCCCGAACCCTAATCTGGTTATCATATTTATTTTATCCCTTTTATCTTTCTTTGTGGGTTTTATCATTATTTTCCCTTCCCTTTTGGGATAAATAAAATTTGGTGGCGACTCTGTATTTCGAATGTGAAAACGCTCGAATATTTTTGGCCGGCCGCTACACATGCTTATCATCAAACCTGATATTGATTGATTCTTCTACAACCAATGTCTCAGTATTGTATACTCTGTAGCCTTTAGAGCGTTCAGAATATCCAAGAAGAAAACATTTTTGTGCCTTAGAATCAAACTTACCAAGATGATCTTTAGTATTCAGAATAAAACACACACATCCAAACGGATGAAAATATGAAATGTTGGGCTTTCTGTTCTTCCACATTTCATAAGGAGTCTTATTTAGAATAGGTCTTATAGAGATTCTATTCTGAATATAACATGCAGTGTTTATTGCTTCTGCCCAAAAGTGCTTAGACATATTGGTCTCATTGATCATGGTTCTGGCCATTTCTTGCAGAGTCCTATTCTTTCGCTCTACAACTCCATTTTGCTGTGGAGTTCTAGGGCAAGAGAAATCATGGGAAATACCATTTTCTTTGAAGAACTCCTCAAAGAATCTGTTCTCAAATTCGCCACCATGATCACTTCTGACCTTTATGATTTTGCACTCCTTCTCAGATTGGATCTGAGTGCAGAATTCAAAGAACACTGAATGAGACTCATCCTTGTGTTTTAAGAACTTTACCCATGTCCAGCGGCTATAATCATCTACGATGGCTAATCCATATTTCTTCCCTCTGACAGATGCTGTTTTGACTGGTCCAAACAGATCAATGTGCAGAAGTTCTAACGGCCTTGAGGAAGAGACAACATTCTTAGATTTGAATGCAGGTTTGGAGAACTTGCCCTTCTGACATGCTTCACAAAGAGCATTTGATTTATATTTCAGATTTGGGAGACCTCTGACCAGATTTAGTTTGTTAATCTGAGAAATCTTTCTCAAACTAGCATGTCCTAATTTTCTGTGCCAAACCCATTGCTTTTCAGAAACAGACATAAGGCAAGTCACCTTCTGCTTCTCAAGATCAGAAAGATCAATCTTATAAATGTTGTTCTTTCTCTTGCCTGTAAATAGGATTGAGCCATCCTTCTGACTTACAGCCTTGCAAGACTTTTGATTGAAGATTATGTCATAACCATTGTCACTTAATTGACTTATGGACAATAAGTTATGCGCTAATCCTTCTACAAGAAGTACATTAGTTATGGAAGGAGAGTTATCAATACTTATGGTTCCTGAGCCAATAATCTTGCCCTTCTGATCTCCTCCAAACTTGACTTCTCCACCAGACTTAAGCACCAAATCTTGGAACATAGACCTTCTTCCCGTCATGTGTCGCGAGCACCCAGAGTCCAGGTACCATGACATTTTGTGCTTTGCCTTCTTTGCTGCTAAGGATATCTGCAACAGAAATTATCTTCTCCTTAGGTACCCACAATTTCTTGGGTCCTATCTTGTTAGTTTTCTTTAAGTTCTAATTGAACTTGGGTTTAGCATGATAAGTAACAGGAGGAACAACATGATATTCTTTGGGTTTGTCAGCATGATATCTTTTAGGTTGTGTCACATGCTTCTTGGTGTGTGTTGTGTTAAAACTCTATGCATGTGATGTGAGCTTGATATCATGTGAGTGGCCATATTTGAACTGATCATACAATGGCTTGTATGTGATTTTCAAATCATCAACAGATTCAAATTTATGTGAGGTATCACCCTCATAGCCAAAACCAAACCTTTTGTTTCCAGAGACACCATATATCATAGAAGCAAGATGACTTCTGCCAAAAATTCTAGATAGGAACTTTCTGAAGCTCGAGTCATATTCTTTCAGAATATGATTGAGACTAGGAATGGATTTTTCTGATTCAGAAGGAGATCCACTATCTTTGGATAATTTTAAAACTTTTTCCTTCAGTTCAAAATTTTCCACTTCCAGCTTCTTAGTTTCAAATTCAAATTGCTTTTTCAGCTTTTTGTATTTGATACTAAGATGAGCCTTGAGTTCCAGAAGTGCAGTTAAGCTGGAAACTAATGTCATACCCGAAATTTGTCCTACCCTTAATTTCTAACTGACTTATGCTTTCCATTTCACATGCATATTATCACTAGGGAATTAACATAATTCATGCATCATTAATCAATAAATTGAAGTTGAGATCAAAGATCTTGAAAATTGAGGTTTCTACTACACTCAAGCTTGATTCATCTGGGACTATCTGTAAGCATAGATCAAGGGGGTTATGGTTTTGACTCATGGTTATTGTGGACTTCTTTCTTACTTTTTTGTGCGAAATTATGCTCCGTCAAAGATCGAGGTTTAATTCCCCAAATAATGGGTGATCATTTGACTTATTGGACTTCATCTTTGGGCTAAGTCCTTATCATATGGATTGGTGGTCGAATACATTCACTTTTATGGATCCATGAGTTTATTCATCTCTGACGAATTAAATTCATTCAGCTGCATGTGATAGTATCGTTGGTTCAGAAGACTCTTGGTGTTTACAATTCAATTGGGTCTTAATAATTGGCTTTTAATCAAAAGATTAGGATTTCTATGGATGATTGCTTGGAAGATAAGTCATGGTGGTACAATTTATCTTGATGTCAAAGCTAATTTGATTGCGAATAATTTTGTTCAAGGGTACATAAGTTGGATTTATGATGTTTCAAATTCAATAGGGAAAAGAATAAAATTCAAGTTTTACTAAAAAAGAGGAGTTAACGTTACATCCCATACCAATTTTCATTACAAACGTCCAAGGATGCATTACAAGATAAGTTGCAAGATACGTTGCATATTGAAAGTTATACACAAGAAGGGTTTGAGATAAGGATGGATAAAGATACTAGCATTCTACTTTGACAATTCCCATTATCAGTATGAATAATCCGCCAGCACCCTGCGAATAATGCGAACAAAAAAACCGAGTCGGCGCCGAAAGAAAACCAATTGAACCGCAGCTCCAAATGGAATGAGAACCGAACCTGCAGTTAGGAACAAAACAAGAAAAACGGTTCACATCGAGGAGGATCGATCATAACAGAATTGGGGAGAACAAAAGAGAGAATTCCCAAACCAAAATTCTTAACAAACTTTCTAGAGATCGATTGAAGCTTTCTTCGTACCTCTAACCGAAATCCTCTTCCATTTTTATTCATCATCACCACAAAATCCATCTTCATCTTCTACACAAAATTCAACCATCACCATAACCGTTTCTTTGAACCCCTTTTGAGCCCAATGTTCGTTTCTTTTTTGGCATTTAGAGAGCAGAACAAAGGCAAATCTGTTTGGGCCTCCCTCACGAGATTGGTGCTGTTCACACCCGTACCATGGCCCAGCTTCCCCCTTTTTTGAACATAGAAAAGAATCTGAAACAAAAACATCACTGTGGGCCAACTCTGGCTGGGCTTTAGCGCCCAAACTGTTGTATAGACTACCAATTCAGTTCACACCCCCAGCTGGCCCATGCACTCTCTTTTTCTCTTTTTTCTGTTTGCTACAAAAACTTTATGGGCCTCCTGGCTGGGCCCTGTGCCTCATTACTTTTCGCACCACCATCTTCAGTTTTCACCCCCCTAAGCTCATGTGATTTCTTGTTAGGATTAGTTTCACTTTCATAATAAAGTCCAATAAAAATCATGTTTTCTTATACTAACTTTTAGAATTTTTCTTCATATAAAAGCTCATAAAAATAGTAGATCTTTTAGGTTAATTTTGACATTTGAGTTCTTTTATAAAAAACCCATAAAAATAGTAGTTTTTTTAGTTTCATTTTTGCACTAATGCTTGAATCGTTTTGTACTATTTCATGGTCATTTTTGTATGATGCTTGTGTGATTTTATTGCTTGTATTTTTGGCCTTATTTTAGGCCTATTTCGTTTGTGCCATTGTAGCGGCAAAAATTTGAGTTTAAGTCATTTGGTTAACTTAAATCGTTAAAAAGCAAGAGTCGCCACCGAACTTTTTTATTCCAAAATAGGAAAGGGAAAAAACTCGAAAAAAACCACAAAGAAATCTGGATACGGGGGTTGGTTATGCAAAGGGAAGGTGTTAGCACCCCTCACATCTGTGGTACTCCACAGGAACCTTTTGAAAATCTGTGTTTATGTTAAAACTATTTTGTTTGCTAAAAGAAATGAGAAAATAGATATATACAAAAGAAAAAGGTTATTTACAAAAGTTTGCTCGGCAAGACGTTGTGTCTTGTGCCTACATACCTCCTCAGTGCAATGGAGAAGTCAGAGCATTTGTAGTTCTGCTCAAAAGTTTTGAAAAAAAGGTTTTATTGAAAACAGTTTTAAAAGAAAAAGAGTGCAAGTGCACAAAAGAGTTTAAAGAAGATCACATGACAAAAGTCAAGGTTTTATTAAGAAAAGAGTTTTGAAAAACAGGTCGATGGCGATGCGCGAGGCACTCGACTTACAAAGAGTTGGTTGGGAGCTTGGTATATGGACCAAGTAATGCGGGGGTGAAGATTTATTAAAAGAGAAAAATGGAAGAAGTAAATGAAAACAAACAAGCTCATACAGGTAAAATCCATACAAGCATAAGGGTTCAAACATAAAGGAATGAACATGAAAGAGGTAAAATAAGAGTGTACGTGCAAGTGTGCATGTGTAAGTACGGTTGATGGCGATGCGTGAAGTGCAATCGACTTATGGTAGAAAACGGCTAAGGTCCTAATTTTATTTTGAAAAAAACGGTTAGAAGCATGCAAGCAATAATAATAAAGCGGTAAAGGAAAGCGATAAAATTATTACAAGGCCTCGGGATTGGGGATTACACACTTAATAAATGGGGATGAAAATTAACTACTAATTATTACAACCCAATCGAACTATTAAAGCGGAAAATAAAGGATAATATATACAAAAATTAAAATGAATTATAATGTCCATAAGAAAGTCCTCAAAGATAGTAGTACCTCACAGAAATCAAGCAAATGTTAGTCACGGATATATATAATGATGCATGAGAAATGATAAAGAAATATTAACAATATTAATCAAAATTAACTAAGAAAAATATAGAAATAATCACATTAAAAGGAAACTAAAAATAAACAACATATTTTTTTGGTGTTTTTGATATGGAAAAAAAAATCTAATTCTAAACATAGTTTTTTTTTTTGGTATTTTTAATATTAAAACAAATATTTCAAAAAAAAACTATATAAAACTAAATAATCAAATAACATGATGGGTTAAAAACAGTAAACTGGGAGGCTGAAACATTAAGGGCGCTGGGCCCAAAAGGAGGAGGCCCATGATAAAATCTGAAACAAAAAGACCACAGGAGGGGGTGCATCGCATGAGAACAGGGTATAGCATAGCAATCTGATTGGGTTCTCATCAAATTTAAAAAACGGCCCAGATCAAACTTGAAATCACACAATAACAAAAACCCTAAAATCCAAAGCCAAAAACCGGTCCCTATCTCTCACACGTTCCCTGTTTCTTATCTCACTCTTCTCCCAGTTTTTCTCTCTGTTCTTTACGGTTCAAACAAACAACAACATACCAAATATTCAGAAATTGAAAGCAAATAGTCACAAGAATAACAAATATGTTCATCAGTTCTCATCAATACCAAATGCTTAGTTTGAAATCACAAGTCAACAAGAAATTACCGCAGAAGCAACATGATATGAACATCAAATGCGAACTGAAAAAGTGATTAAAAGGTTACCGATCGGAGAGCAGTTCCCTATGAATTCAGGCCCGGTGATTTGCTTCAGGTACGCTCTGAGTTCGTTGAAAATGCGATGATGGCGTGAAGAATCGTATACCAAATCGATGCGTTTCGATCTGCAGCTGCGGTGTTGGCGGATGCGTTTACAGATGTTGTTGTGAATCTACGAATCTGCTCGTGACGGATCGGAGCTGAATCTGAGCTGAGTTGCGTTCTGATGAAATCGATCTGAATTCGGTGATGAAGCGTTAATGGGAATCGGTGATGATTGTTGACGGATGTGAGTTGAAGCTCAGTTTGATGTTGCTGCGAAAGTTACTGTGATGGTGAATTTGGAGGTGTTTGTCGTGTGTGTGTTGATGTTATGAAGATTTTGTGTATGGAGCTTTGGTTTGATGATGATTATTGCAGATCGGTTAGTTTTATGAAGGTGATTTTATGGTTAAAATGTTGAAATGGAGATTTGCAGATTTATGGAGTTGATTTAGAGGTGAGTTTGGACGTATGAAGGTGGAACGGTTTCAAAGGATGAATGAGGATGGTGATATTTGGAGTTTACATGGATTGGAGGAAGTTTTGATTCAATTTTGGCAGAGTTTCGATGCTTTTTCTTCCTCCCCTTCTAATGATCTGAAGCAGTGTTTATATAGGAAGTGAGAGGTGAGGGTAGGATAGGAAATTGAGGGGAATTGGTGAGGAATGAACGTGAAGTTTGTTGAAATTGGAGAGGGAATTAAGCTGATTTTGTGGGATTGAAGAGGTGAAACGCGTGAGGATTGGAATCAAAAATCAGAAGTTTGTTACTGATTTTGTGGGATATTTTGGTGAGAGGTGAAGGAGAGGAAAACGCATGAGAGCTGTGTGCAGATTGAAGATATTTTTCCTTTTCCTTTTTTGTCTGTAGTGTCAAAGTGAGGTCATGAAATGGGGTGATGTCATTGTAAATTGAACATGAATTCCTTGTTGCTGAAAACATGAAGCTTGTAGCGTGGTGGGCTTCCATTTAGTCTTGCAAGAAAATAGCCTTAAATGCTTGAATCAATACCTAATGGGCCTTTAATGAATGAACTTGGACAATAGACCTCTTTTGCACTTGACTTGTAATTTGTATCTATACAAAAAGAAAAAAAAAAATAAAAACAGCAAGTACACATAACAGAATAATATTACAAAATGATTTATTAATTTTAATTGAAAATTCAACTTGAATTAACAACTAAAACTATAAACTCAAAAGGATTAGTAAAAAAAGAAAAATTATTAATTCTAAAATGATGTATGAAATGAATTTATATATTTTTTTGAATTTTTGAATGAGAATGATGCAAATGAATGTATAAGATGCTACATATATATTTCTTTTTACTTTTGAGATAAAACAAGAATACTAAATGTAAATGATGCAAATGAAAAGTCGGGGCAAAATTTAGGGTACAACAGATGCCCCTATTTAATTATCTTTAGCCTGGTAGCTTGAATGACGTAGTCACCAAGATATCAGGCAGAAGGTAATTAAATACTTAAAACAACCTGAATTTTGCCCCTTGATGCAATGCTATGTTATGCCATGAATGCAAGGATTCTTTTTTTTTTTTTATACGATATGAGACAGATTCGGATCTCTGTGGGGAATATAGCGCTACGAGAGACAGACTATGGATGGAGAAATTTGGAAAAAGAAGCAAGAACTCCGCAGGGGAATAACAAAATGAATGAGTAATAGACTCGAATGAAAGAAACAGCTGGGGAAAAGGTAGCGTACCCAGGAATAAAACTGGACTTCGCAAGGGAAAGAGACAGTCAACAGAAGCTTTCAAGAGTAAAACATGAAAGGAAATCTGGACAGAAGATCAACAGAGAAATTCAGAATGAAAGATCTCTGAAACCCACATCAAAAATCATTCAAGAGTAAAACGAGAATGAATTTGGAAAGGAAGATACACAACAAAGGCGATCAAGATAAAACATGATTGGATAACATCCAGGACAATCAAGATAAAACATGATTGAATGGCATCAAAGGTAATCAAGAGTAAAATATGATTAAACTTTGAGAAGAATGTATCAGAGATGTTCAAGATAAAGCATGAACGAAGCAGCATCAAATGACAATCAAGATAAAACATGATTGAAGGTAACCAAGATAAAGCATGGTCGAAAGCGATCAGGATAAAGCATGATCGGAGGCAATCAAGATAAAACATGATTGAGGGGAACCAAGATAAAGCATGGTCGAAAGCGATCAGGGTAAAGCATGATCGAAAGCAATCAAGATAAAACATGATTGAAGGGAACCAAGATAAAGCATGGTCGAAAGCGATCAGGATAAAGCATGATCGGAGGCAATCAAGATAAAACATGATTGAAGAGAACCAAGATAAAGCATGGTGGAAATCTTTCAGGAATGGCATTGAAAGAAGAGAGAGAGAACATAACATCCAGGAATGGCACTGAATGAAGAATGGATACATCAAGGAACAACACTAGACAGAGAAGACAAACAAGTATCTGTTTTGGATAGGTGCCAAATAAGTTGGACTTTGATCTCAAGGTGAAGATGTTGATAGCAACAGGACCTCGGAGAATGTAAATGAGCATGAATTTTGTTTCAACGCATGATGTTGAATCTTTCTATGCATGACGAAGGATAAATGCAATACAATTGTTTGTGACAACTGAGGTAGACCCTTTTGTGAGGCAAGATTGGAACTCTGATTTCTCAATACGGGAACTCCGCCAACTCTGCTTGGGAAGAAGATGCTTAAACAAACTTTTGTCCCATTGAAAACAATATCAGACTGATGATCCTTTGAGAAGGACTGATAAAACTGCTTGGGGATTGCTGAAACAGATTGCCCCTGATTCACCAATTGTTGCAAGTTAACTGATCATGGCTTCAGTTGAATTGTATTGGGGATGAACTGATCATGGCTTCAATTCTTCAAATTCATGTTGGGATGGCTTGCCCCAGTATAAGTCTTGAAAGGATATTCTGATAAACAAATCTTGACTGAACGTCTGAACAACAGGATCTTGAAGTAACGTGCCCCTGATAGGATCACTGATCAAGTTTCTTGACTGTTTGAACTTCCTGAAAGATGAGTGCTTACTTGCAAATAAAATGTTCATTCAAAAATGGTAATTTTAATGCAAAGCTCAAAGCATATTTTTGAAATCAAAATCATTGGAATGATGTTATTGATGTAAAGCAAATGGAATCACTGGTCAAACCATAAAGGCTAAGACATTCAAAGTGAAAGATAAATCAAAGGCATGATATCAAAACAAATGATTGGCAAATCTCATGGGAGTCAGGTTACACAACCTTGTTGTAGTATGCTTTCAAAATAAACCTTGCTTCAATTAGGTCTTTTAAAGGTTGTAACGTGGTCAGGTTCACGGTTTCAAAAACAAAGGATATAAGGCTCAAAATTTGATTGTACCCACCCATCTTTGTAATGATCTCCAGTCCTAACACTCAGTTAATTCAACTTATGCATTCAAGTTCCAAGAGACTTCTGGATTTGCACCTTTGATAATGATAGTTTCACAAGCAAATAGAACTTTTGAGATGGCAGTCACTTCATCCTTTTGATAGTCACAACATTTTGTTGTTTGAGAATTTATTGACTTCTCTTTTTTCATCTTTTTCTTTTGATATCCCTAACTTTTGCCTGAACTGTTTATTTTTGAACTTACAGTCAGCGGGATGACCTTGTTTTTGCCTAAGTCATTTTTGGTCTTGACTTAGCAGGCTTTTCTTTGATTCTATTTTTTGATACTTTTTTTTTTTTGAAAGATAGCAACCGCCTTGCTTAATGATTGATGAACCATCATTGGCTTTTGATTGACATCTCCAACATTTCTTTGATGTGTGCGGAGGAACTCTTGCGATTAAAACCTTTGTTGAAAGGTGTATTGAATGATTCTCTTAAAATAGAATGCACAGCCAAATTAACTGAGAACTACCCTGCCCCAGGTTAAAAATGCGGGTTTTTTCGTACAGAAAGAAACTCCTACTTCGAAGGCTCCAAGGGGTTGACAAGGGATTAACTTCCTTATTTCTCCAGTGTTTGGGAATTGAAGCAATGCCTGTACATCATCAGCAAAGTTTTATTTGAAAGCATACAATTCAACAACTTGGGTATTTCGTTGTCATCATCCTCCCTCCAATCTTTGCATAAAACACAAGTTTGATAGAGAATAGCAGATGGATTTTTTTTTTTTTTTTTTTTTTTTTTGTAAAAGTAGGTATAAATATAAACATAGTGGATGTGAATGAATTCAAAATATGCAATGCTCATTTCATTAAAATTAACATTCAGAATTAAACAAAGTTTGAAAGCAAACAATACAATGAAGGAAATGCAAACAGTAAAGAAACAAAGGCCTAGTGACTAATCAACAACAAGGATGAGCTATCCCGTCTGAAACACTTGGCTTTAGGAGACTATCTGGCTTTGACTTTTCTTCAGCCACTTTGATCTGGCAAAGGATTAGTGACAACATTAGGACCCATATCCCTAAAAGATAGCATCTTTGATCTAACCAACTCTTGAACTCTTTCCTTCAGAGGGAAACATCTTTCTAAATCATGGCCTGCTGCACCTTGATGGAAAGGACAATGAAGATCAGATCTGAAACCATCAGGGAGAGGATTTCGAGGAGGAGGCATAGCTCTTGTTGTAATCAACCCTTTCTGGACCAAAGCAGGATACAGTTCAGTGTAAGTCATAGGAATAGGATCGAAGTGAGTCCTATCGCGATTCTGATTCTGGTTGGCAACCTGAGGTTGAGGAGCTTGAACTCGCACAGGAGTGACAGCAGATACATAAGGTTGATCACCATTTTGAGGTCTACGGTGAAATCTTCTTCTGTCATCTGACACAGCATTAGTCTCATTCTCTTTCTTCTTCTGGAAGCCCCCAAAAGGTTTCTTTGAAGAATCAATAGCAATAGACACTTTTCCTTTCCTGATTCCTTCTTCTAGCCTTTGACCAATTGTTACCAAATCAGTGAAGTTTGAAGACACACTTCCAATCATCTTCTCCCAAAAGAAAGGAGAAAGGGTATCCATGAACAAGCTAGTTAATTCCTTCTCAGACAAAGGTGGTTCAACTTGGGAAGCCAATTCTCTCCAACGTTGAGCATATTCCTTGAAAGATTCCTTTTCCTTCTGAGCCATATTCTGAAGTTGGCGACGATCAGGTGCCATATCCAGATTATACTTGTACTGTTTCATGAACGCATCAGCTAAATCTTGGAAATTCTGAACACAACCCTTTTCCAAACTCATGTACCACTTCAACGAAGCACCACTTAAACTGTCTTGAAAGCAATGAATGAGCAAATTCTGGTTGTTGGTGTAAGCAGTCATCTTTCTGTAGTACATGGTCAAATGACTCCTTGGACAAGTATGCCCCTTGTACTTCTCAAACTCGGGAACTTTGAACTTGGACGGCATGACAAGATTTGAAACAAGACCCATATTATCAGCATTCACACTAAGGAAATTGCTTCCTTCCATAGCTCTTAGTCTCTTTTCCAATGCCTGATATTGCTCACGGACTTCTTCAACTTCACCACAATCTCCTTGACTAACACTTCGAGAACCAACAGGACGGTAATCATAGAGAGGATTGTCATAACGAGCTGGAACAGCTTGAGCAGTAGTATGAACAACAGGTGGAGGTTCAGAAAAGACCGGAGGTTGGAATATCTGCCTCGAAGTTTGACCCATCATAGAAGCATTGACATATGTTGGAGAGAAATTCTCAGGTAACCCAAATTCTGGCCAAGTAGAAGGTGGCTTCTGAACCTGTAAAGGATCAACAACAGCAGTGGAGACTTCGGAAATAACAGTCCTCTGAGGTGGATCAGTCCTAGCCATCAACACTTGCATCATCTCGGTAAGCTTAATCATGCCTGATTTCAACTCATCAATTTCCATTCTAACTTCCATTTTATGTTTCTCTTGGTCTGCCATTCTTTGTCTAACAGCAGCTCTAGTTCCGTACTTGTGCGGAGGAATCAGCTTGACGGTAGACAGACAACTCTGAAGATGGAGACAGACAAGGATAAGTGTTCTGGACAACCTGGATAAATGCATGAAGTATGCAAATGATGCAATGCAAATGCAATGTTGTTTGATTTTCAAAGAATTCAAGTTATTAATTTGTAAACATCAAAGCATGAAGGAAATAAATCCTAAATTGGATCAAAGCATTGATCAAGTTATCATCAAGATCAATCATCCATTTTGGTGGATTAAAGTTTTTACCCTATCAACACCCAAGATCCATTGAGTTTGATGAAACTTATGATGTTTACAAAGAAAGACCTATGAGTTCCTTGGAAATCAAACGAATGCATGGTTTATGTATCCATCATAATCAAGGTCTCACAGGGTCACACAAACAAGGTTCAAAGTCACGAGCATGGAGTCAAGATTAAGAACAACCCACAAAGGTATGTACTAGGGAATTTTGTACCTGCCAAACGGGTTCTACAAAGGTTCCCAGAGTTTTCAATCTTCTATCGGATACTACCAGCACACACAATTGCTCATGGGCACCAATAATATTCCTAAAAAGACCTCGTCTGAGCGTAGCATCGCATGACAACAAGAACAAATTGGTACTTGAACTTGTTTCTGCGCTACATCCTAAAAAAGGCTTAGATGGGTTAAAAGGGTTCTAGGTCATTCAGCTTCTACGGACACTCACTATTGAAAATAATAGCGTTCTTACGATAGCTCGTAACAACATCTACTACCTTCCATGAGGCCTCCACTGATTGGGGTTCCACCATATGATGCTCATGTTAAGGATCGCTCCTGACATGCAACTATTGGTCATACCACCTCCTATCTCAAGTTACTCACAAAAGTCCGGGTTAGAACTTTATCTCATATCACAAAGTATCACCCAAGTAACCATATAAACAAATAAGAATATATACAAAATAAGATATATATATATATATATATATATATATATATATATATATACAAAAAGAAAAAGCAAACAATAAGCAATAACATACACACAGATAAACAAAATAGGCTAAACCCACTTAAGAAAGTCCCCAGCAGAGTCGCCACTTTTCTGTAGCGGCAAAAATTTGAGTTTAAGTCATTTGGTTAACTTAAATCGTTAAAAAGCAAGAGTCGCCACCGAACTTTTTTATTCCAAAATAGGAAAGGGAAAAAACTCGAAAAAAACCACAAAGAAATCTGGATACGGGGGTTGGTTATGCAAAGGGAAGGTGTTAGCACCCCTCACATCTGTGGTACTCCACAGGAACCTTTTGAAAATCTGTGTTTATGTTAAAACTATTTTGTTTGCTAAAAGAAATGAGAAAATAGATATATACAAAAGAAAAAGGTTATTTACAAAAGTTTGCTCGGCAAGACGTTGTGTCTTGTGCCTACATACCTCCTCAGTGCAATGGAGAAGTCAGAGCATTTGTAGTTCTGCTCAAAAGTTTTGAAAAAAAGGTTTTATTGAAAACAGTTTTAAAAGAAAAAGAGTGCAAGTGCACAAAAGAGTTTAAAGAAGATCACATGACAAAAGTCAAGGTTTTATTAAGAAAAGAGTTTTGAAAAACAGGTCGATGGCGATGCGCGAGGCACTCGACTTACAAAGAGTTGGTTGGGAGCTTGGTATATGGACCAAGTAATGCGGGGGTGAAGATTTATTAAAAGAGAAAAATGGAAGAAGTAAATGAAAACAAACAAGCTCATACAGGTAAAATCCATACAAGCATAAGGGTTCAAACATAAAGGAATGAACATGAAAGAGGTAAAATAAGAGTGTACGTGCAAGTGTGCATGTGTAAGTACGGTTGATGGCGATGCGTGAAGTGCAATCGACTTATGGTAGAAAACGGCTAAGGTCCTAATTTTATTTTGAAAAAAACGGTTAGAAGCATGCAAGCAATAATAATAAAGCGGTAAAGGAAAGCGATAAAATTATTACAAGGCCTCGGGATTGGGGATTACACACTTAATAAATGGGGATGAAAATTAACTACTAATTATTACAACCCAATCGAACTATTAAAGCGGAAAATAAAGGATAATATATACAAAAATTAAAATGAATTATAATGTCCATAAGAAAGTCCTCAAAGATAGTAGTACCTCACAGAAATCAAGCAAATGTTAGTCACGGATATATATAATGATGCATGAGAAATGATAAAGAAATATTAACAATATTAATCAAAATTAACTAAGAAAAATATAGAAATAATCACATTAAAAGGAAACTAAAAATAAACAACATATTTTTTTGGTGTTTTTGATATGGAAAAAAAAATCTAATTCTAAACATAGTTTTTTTTTTTGGTATTTTTAATATTAAAACAAATATTTCAAAAAAAAACTATATAAAACTAAATAATCAAATAACATGATGGGTTAAAAACAGTAAACTGGGAGGCTGAAACATTAAGGGCGCTGGGCCCAAAAGGAGGAGGCCCATGATAAAATCTGAAACAAAAAGACCACAGGAGGGGGTGCATCGCATGAGAACAGGGTATAGCATAGCAATCTGATTGGGTTCTCATCAAATTTAAAAAACGGCCCAGATCAAACTTGAAATCACACAATAACAAAAACCCTAAAATCCAAAGCCAAAAACCGGTCCCTATCTCTCACACGTTCCCTGTTTCTTATCTCACTCTTCTCCCAGTTTTTCTCTCTGTTCTTTACGGTTCAAACAAACAACAACATACCAAATATTCAGAAATTGAAAGCAAATAGTCACAAGAATAACAAATATGTTCATCAGTTCTCATCAATACCAAATGCTTAGTTTGAAATCACAAGTCAACAAGAAATTACCGCAGAAGCAACATGATATGAACATCAAATGCGAACTGAAAAAGTGATTAAAAGGTTACCGATCGGAGAGCAGTTCCCTATGAATTCAGGCCCGGTGATTTGCTTCAGGTACGCTCTGAGTTCGTTGAAAATGCGATGATGGCGTGAAGAATCGTATACCAAATCGATGCGTTTCGATCTGCAGCTGCGGTGTTGGCGGATGCGTTTACAGATGTTGTTGTGAATCTACGAATCTGCTCGTGACGGATCGGAGCTGAATCTGAGCTGAGTTGCGTTCTGATGAAATCGATCTGAATTCGGTGATGAAGCGTTAATGGGAATCGGTGATGATTGTTGACGGATGTGAGTTGAAGCTCAGTTTGATGTTGCTGCGAAAGTTACTGTGATGGTGAATTTGGAGGTGTTTGTCGTGTGTGTGTTGATGTTATGAAGATTTTGTGTATGGAGCTTTGGTTTGATGATGATTATTGCAGATCGGTTAGTTTTATGAAGGTGATTTTATGGTTAAAATGTTGAAATGGAGATTTGCAGATTTATGGAGTTGATTTAGAGGTGAGTTTGGACGTATGAAGGTGGAACGGTTTCAAAGGATGAATGAGGATGGTGATATTTGGAGTTTACATGGATTGGAGGAAGTTTTGATTCAATTTTGGCAGAGTTTCGATGCTTTTTCTTCCTCCCCTTCTAATGATCTGAAGCAGTGTTTATATAGGAAGTGAGAGGTGAGGGTAGGATAGGAAATTGAGGGGAATTGGTGAGGAATGAACGTGAAGTTTGTTGAAATTGGAGAGGGAATTAAGCTGATTTTGTGGGATTGAAGAGGTGAAACGCGTGAGGATTGGAATCAAAAATCAGAAGTTTGTTACTGATTTTGTGGGATATTTTGGTGAGAGGTGAAGGAGAGGAAAACGCATGAGAGCTGTGTGCAGATTGAAGATATTTTTCCTTTTCCTTTTTTGTCTGTAGTGTCAAAGTGAGGTCATGAAATGGGGTGATGTCATTGTAAATTGAACATGAATTCCTTGTTGCTGAAAACATGAAGCTTGTAGCGTGGTGGGCTTCCATTTAGTCTTGCAAGAAAATAGCCTTAAATGCTTGAATCAATACCTAATGGGCCTTTAATGAATGAACTTGGACAATAGACCTCTTTTGCACTTGACTTGTAATTTGTATCTATACAAAAAGAAAAAAAAAAATAAAAACAGCAAGTACACATAACAGAATAATATTACAAAATGATTTATTAATTTTAATTGAAAATTCAACTTGAATTAACAACTAAAACTATAAACTCAAAAGGATTAGTAAAAAAAGAAAAATTATTAATTCTAAAATGATGTATGAAATGAATTTATATATTTTTTTGAATTTTTGAATGAGAATGATGCAAATGAATGTATAAGATGCTACATATATATTTCTTTTTACTTTTGAGATAAAACAAGAATACTAAATGTAAATGATGCAAATGAAAAGTCGGGGCAAAATTTAGGGTACAACAGCCATTTTTAGGTTCCTTTTGTACATAGATAGGAATTAGAACAACTTAGATTAGAATTTAGAATTAGTTCCCCATTGCATTCTTTTTTCTTTTCAACTTTTAAAATACTTAATAAAAGGAAGATGCGAATCACATTGAGAAAGTGATAGAGAAATGAGTGGGATTCATTCCCTAATCTGTTTCTCAATCGCTTAGTGGCATAGAAACGAGTGGGATTCATTCCCTAATCTGTTTCTCGGTCGCTACTTAATGGGAGAGAAATGAGTGGGATTCATTCCCTAATCTGTTTCTCTAACATTAATTAATGGGAGAGAAATGAGTGGGATTCATTCCCTAATCTGTTTCTCGAACATTACATAATGGGATGGAAGTGAGTGGGATTCATTCCCAATCTACTTCTCAATCGTTATACATTCTTATGTGATTCAAACCGCAAACAAATTCCCCTTAAAAAATACACAACCAAAAACACTTAAAACACCTAACAATGGTTCAAATTAAAACAAAGTAGAGAAAGTGGTGAGTGGCCCGGTATTGGGAACTGTTCATCACTCATCTACCCTAAAAGACACAAACCAATCATTTCTT
The DNA here is from genome assembly GCF_029867415.1 of Vicia villosa. NCBI lineage: Eukaryota > Viridiplantae > Streptophyta > Magnoliopsida > Fabales > Fabaceae > Vicia > Vicia villosa. The sequence goes on along the minus strand of NC_081182.1, from coordinate 124,347,073 downwards.
TTTCTTCTTTCTAAGGGCAATGTTATTTCCGCTCGAACGCATCGTAGGCGATCCCTTATGCAAGAGCGCGAACGTTAACTCCGCCCAACTAAAAAACACAAAAAACAAACAGAAAATCTTGAGCCGAGCTACGGTAACTCTGATTCTTGAAAAGGATACGTAGGCAGCGGGGTAGGGCCCGTGCTATTACAATTCTTTATTTTCCCTACATTTTGCATGCATTCGCATTTAGACATAGACATAGTTTTACACCCTTTAGATAGAAACAAACATAGGTGGATACCATCGAGTACGATGTGCGCGAGGGGTGCTAGTACCTTCCCCTTGCGTAACCGACTCCCGTACCTAGATTCTCTGGTCGCAAGACCTTGTTCCTTCCTTTTGTTAGGTTTTCTGATATTCCTTTCCCTTATGGGTTAAATATATTAGTGGCGACTCTGTTCATTTTTCGCGAGCGTGCGACAGCTGGCGACTCTGCTGGGGATGTGATAGACCTGTGCTGGTCCATTCTTAGCGAGTCGATCCTAGCCTTGGTTTGTTTCGTTTTATTGGGTGTTTCTTTGTTTGTTTATATGTTTGCATTTTGTATATATATGCTTGCATATCATGTTTATTTCCTGCTTGCATATCATATTTACTTTCTCGCATCCTGGACTATATTATGGGTCCCCATGGGGGTTACATATTTTCTCTGTTTGCAGGTTGGGTGGGATGTTCTATGAGGTAAAAGGCCCAATACCCAGGCCAGAGTTGACACATAGGATACCTAGGATAGAGTGGATAGTTATGACGCCAACAGAATGTCAGGTTCTGTTGATTGCAATCATGAGACCCACGACCAGCCGAGACTCAAATGGGATACCGTTGTTGGCATGCATTTGCAACGATGATGGTGTTTCAGGAGAGTTGTTAACGCTGGAGACCTTTTGACCTACCCTGACCTAGATTCACCTGTGAGTGGGGAGGGATATACATGACAGGTACTGTTGGTGACTATTCTGTTCTGTTGGTGACTATTGTTCCTATGGTTGTGTGGTACCTATGCCGGACCTTTGATCTCATGACATCTGACTTACATCAGTTATTCAGAAGATTGTACAGTGGTTACTAAGATTATATGGACCTTGATCACGTGCCGTTGCATTGCATAACATCATTGTTTTATCCACTCCATTTATGAAAGATCCTAAAGTCTATTTCCAAAAAGGGAGAAAAAGAAAAAAGGAAATAGAAAAGCAGAAAAAAAGAAAAGATACTCTATACAAAAAAGAAGCCTTGATTCCAAAAAGAGATAAAAAAGAAAATGAAAGATTGTGAAAAGACTTTAGGATCTCTCATAAATGAAACATTGCATTCATAATATCATACTGCATATCATGGTTCCAAATCAGAAGCTAATTAGGGTCCTTTTCAATCCAGATTTCTGCTTCATCAACAAATTTGACTTCCCTACATCTGTATCACACAAGGATTAAACAGAAGAGAATCATGGACCGTCTTGAACAAAATCAGGCTGAACTTCGTAAGGACATGGATACTATGGGGGAGAGGATGACCCAACTCTTGGAGACTCTCCATGTGGTTATTCAAGGGCAAGAAGAGCTAAGACAAAGTGTTGCTAAATTGACTAATGGTACTCCGACCACTATTGCTAATAGGGGATCGAAACCTGTTCCCGTAGAAGTTCCTAATGAGGAGGATTCACATCATGAGAACGATTCTGAATTTGAAGCTTTCAAGTTCCCGATCGAGGAAAATGAGAGAAAATTCCATCTCCTAGAAGAAAGGTTGAATGCTTTAGAGGGTCGAAGCTCCTCCGGTTTAAATGCTATTGATTTGTGCCTAGTGCCTGATATCAAGATTCCTGCTAAATTCAAAGTCCCCAGTTTTGAGAAATACAAGGGTACCACTTGTCCGATGAGTCACATCAAGGCATTCTGTAACAAGAAGGCACCGTATGCAGAAAATGATAAGCTTCTAATGCACTTCTTTCAGGATAGCCTCAGTGGGGCATCCCTTGAATGGTATACACGACTTGAACGAACCCATTTCCGCACATGGGATGAATTAGCAGAGGCTTTTCTCAAGCATTACAAGTACAACAGTGACATGGCTCTTACTAGACTACAACTCCAAAGTTTAACTCAGAAGGTTGATGAGTCTTTCAAAGAGTATGCACAAAGGTGGAGAGAATTAGCTTCCAGAGTCCAACCTCCACTCTTGGAACGAGAGCTTGTAGACACGTTCATGAATACTTTGAAAGATCCTTATCTAAACATGATTATTGGATGTGCTTCCTCCGAATTATCAAGTTTGGTTGTTGTAGGAGAACGAATTGAAAACGCTTTAAAGATGGGTAAAATCCAGGATATCTCCGATGTTTCCAAATTCACTGAAGAAGAGAAAAGTGAGACAAATGCAGTTTCTGAGAATGGAGTAGCGGAAGTCCCTGCTTATCCTCAGGTTCATGTTCTTAACTATCACCAAAATTACCAACAACAAGGTCCACAAAGGCCGAGGAGACCACCGAGAAAAATTGACCCGATTCCTATGACCTACAGTCAACTGCTCTCTCATTTACTCAATGATTCCTTGGTCCAACTAAGGGAGTCTAAGCCCCCTCCAACACCGATTCCTCAAGGATATGACTTAAATGCCAAATGTGAGTACCATTCTGGGGCATCTGGACATTCAACTGAAGATTGTAATATTCTGAAACGCAAAGTCCAAGATCTCATTAACTCCAAAGCGATATCATTCACTCCAAATGGTCTTCACATAAATTGAAGGGTTCCTGGGGTTCCCGCACGAGGGATAAGCAAGACATACTCTTATCTTGAGCATTGCATCACTCGCATTGCTCGAATCCCTAAAGTAAGGCAAAAGTTTACAACTCTTGGGTGACTTCGTCGGAGTTTTATTTTGAAGTAATCTGAAGTGTTTGTAAGGAGCTGCAAAAAGTATTCAAGATCAACAAGTTCAAACGGAGTCAAGCCTCCTCAACTATGGCAATCATCAATTCATTTTTGCATTTTCATTTGTAATTTTCCTTGTTTTGTTAAATGTTTCTTCCATGTAAAACTTGTTTGTTTTTAATGAAAATAAAAATGCACTGCATATGCTAGTTTCGAATCAATCCATTCGTGTTCACTCATATCTTCCTGTCTATCGATATCAAACTCTTGACTAAAGCAAAAAACATCAAAAGGAGAATGATGAAAAAATAATAAAAACGCAAAACCTCTAATTGTGTGCTTTTGAATAAAACCCCGCTGAGGATGTACAGGCATTGTTTCTAATCCCCAAACACCGGAGATATAAGGGAGATAGACCCTCGTTAACCCCTTTGAGCCTTGAATAGGAGTTTCTTTTCTATACAAAAAAAACCCCTCACATTTAACCCAGGGGCAGGGTAGCATTCAATTAACCTGATCGAGCAATCAAAATTCATCAGGAGTGTGCATCTAAGGATACAACAATGGTTATCTTTCAAAAGTTTGAGGAAAGTCAATATCACAATGGTAATCCCTCATCAATCAAAGAATGAGGCAGTCACAATCACTCCCACAAGTCAGAGATTCAGGATCATACGACTTATTCAAAAAAGAAAGGATCGGAAAAAAGAAAAGAGCCCGCTAAGTCAACAACTTGAAAACAAATGACTTAGGCAAAAATTAGGGCATCCCGCTGGACTCCAAAATAAAATTCAAAAAGAATTTGTCCAGGCAAAAGTTAGGGAAACAAAAAAAAAAGAGCAAAGCAGAAGCAAAAAACGAGGATTACAAAATAAAGATCCTCGTCAAAAGAACAAAGTCGTGTGATCAGACACCAAAAACAAAAGGGTAAAGTGACCGCCATGTCTAGGAGACCTCGTCAATCCCTCAATCATTTCAAACTCCTTTTGAAGGATGAACGCTCGTATCGGGTTAAGTTGAACTTAGGACTGAAGAACATCACGAAGAAGGGGTGGGTTAGGTTAGACTTTGAGCCTTAAATCCTTTCTTTCTAAAACCGTGAACCAGACCACGTTACAACCCTTAAAAGACCTAATTGAAGCAGGGTTTATTTCAAAAGCAAACTACACCAAGTTGCATAAAACTGACTCCTAGATGTTTGCTTACCATTTATGTTGATATCGATATGACAAATAATTCAAACACTGAATGTCATAACTTTGTTTTAATAACGTTGATATCGAAGCTAGCATAAGCATTGCATTAGGATTATCATCTTCAAAACAAATATCTTTTACTTGTGAATAAACACTTGACATCAAGGAAGATCAAACAATGAACAACTGCAGAAAAAGTTGATCGATTCCATGAGCCATTCATTTCAAAGGCTGATTACTCCAAGGGGCAAGTTGTGTGAAGACTCTGTCAACAAAGGCATCCATTCAAGCTTCCATCAATCTGGGGCAATCAAGTCGAGGAATCTCTCTTGGGTTCAACCAATCTGGGGCAGTTACGTCGAGATTTGACAAATCTCTCTAAGGATCCTTTAGGGAAAATTCCTTCGTAGTTCACGAAGCTTGGGGGCACGATCTTCTGAGTTGTATTATCCCTCCCCGATCATAGAAGTTTATTCCTCCTGGAACTTTGGCCTCTCCCCAAGCACATGAGTTTATTTCTCGTGGGAGTTGTTCCACTTCCTCAACCTGATCACCTTATCTGAATTTCTCATCCTAGACATGGTGAATCAAGGGAATCCCCTCAAGCTCACAATCCCCAAGCAATTCAAGATGTAGGGAAAGTCAAACGAAGTCACTTCCTCCCCAACAAAGCTACACTTCAACCCTCAGCACAGTTACCAATGATCTTTGGTACTGTAGGGTTTCCAACACTGATTCCTACTGAAAGCTCAAGACAACAAGCAACGGACCCTAATGATTCTGCTTCTCTATCAACAATGCCTTTATTTGGCACTCTGCATATAGTTTCCATTACATATAGCATTGCATCCTCAAAAGCGTAGCATATCCGTCAAAGCGGAACATTACGCCATAGAAAAATTCAAACATACATACGAAGCATAAGCCAGATCATCAGAACCAACGCTCAATCAAGACAATGATACATCCCCACAGAAAATGTTATCCTTACAAACCCCGATTGATATCTATCATCAAATCAAAAACATCCTCAAGCCACGATGCCGATACCTAGTATCCTCAACCCCCAGAAGAAGTCTCATCTTCCCTCTCCAATGTGGATCGGATACAATGTCTTTCTTCGTCAGAATCGTTGTCTCTGAGGTTATTTCCCGTATGCTGCGCGCAGATTAGAGTGCGAATGAGGGTGGACATTCAACCCATCACATTTTTCAATCATTTGAATAACCATACTTGGTGTGTGGCAATTCGAACGATTGCCGCTCTTGAAGAGTTACACCCCGCCTATGGCCTGAGGGATTAATGTAATTCTTATGCTTCGCCAGCATCAATATCTCCGTGAATCTCCAATATTTACTGATGTCTTTTGATCGAGTCTAGTCGTCACTAGTCTCCGTGATCTCTTCCCTCGTACAGGAAAACTTTTTAGATCCAACCCCCGTGTTGTGTATCCTTTGCCTTCCGTCCTGGCAAACCATTTCTAAACTAATTCCCAATCCCAACCTCAGTGTTGGTGTCCTCCAACCTCAGTGTTGATGCCTATCTTTTCCCAACCTCAGTGTTGACGTTAATCCTTTTCTTCCCCGACCTCAGTGTCGATGCCTTTCCTCCCCGATCTCAGTGTCGATGCCTTTCCCTTCTCCAACTTCAGCGTTGATGTCCTCCAACCTCAGTGTTGATGTCTCCCAACCTCAGTGTTGATGTCCTCCAACCTCAGTGTTGATGTCTCCCAACCTCAGCGTTGATGTCCTCCGACCTTAGTGTTGATGTTTATCCTTCTTCAATTCTTGTGAGTCGTGAGTCCGTTATTCTCACCCCGATGTTGAGTCATAGATCGTACGAGATCTTTTCCCTTTCACTCCTAAAGATTGTACGAGATCATCTCCTGTTGTCGAGTCGATGTTGAGTCATAGATCGTACGAGATCTTTTCCTTTCAGTCCTGAAGATCATACTAGATCTTCTCCCGATGTTGAGTCGCAGATCGTACGAGATCTTTTCCTTTAATCATTGTTTCATCCAACCGCTTCCTTTGAGAACCTTGTATTGGCACCTAGGCTACGTTACAAGCTATCACCGTTCATCCAATTACTCACTGTAAATATTTCCACCAGAAAAAAGAGAAAAATCCTCTTTCCCCAGCAGATATCAAAATAATAATAAAGATGACATTCACACCATCATTTCAGGACAACTTTCTGGTCTTGATATTTAATCTTCTTCTACCTTGAATGTTCGAAAGGCTAGAGCCAATCTCATCTTCAGGTTTAAGACGACTAAATAGGGGCAGCTGTCATACCCCAAATTTGTCCTACCCTTAATTTCTAACTGACTTATGCTTTCCATTTCACATGCATATTTCCACTAGGGCATTAACATAATTCATGCATCATTAATCAATAAATTGAAGTTGAGATCAAAGATCTTGAAAATTGAGGTTTCTACTACACTCAAGCTTGATTCATCTGGGACTATCTGTGAGCATAGATCAAGGGGGTTATGGTTTTGACTCATGGTTATTGTGGACTTCTTTCTTACTTTTTTGTGCGAAATTATGCTCCGTCAAAGATCGAGGTTTAATTCCCCAAATAATGGGTGATCATTTGACTTATTGGACTTCATCTTTGGGCTAAGGCCTTATCATATGGATTGGTGGTCGAATACATTCACTTTTATGGATCCATGAGTTTATTCATCTCTGACGAATTAAATTCATTCAGCTGCATGTGATAGTATCGTTGGTTCAAAAGACTCTTGGTGTTTACAATTCAATTGGGTCTTAATAATTGGCTTTTAATCAAAAGATTAGGATTTCTATGGATGATTGCTTGGAAGATAAGTCATGGTGATACAATTTATCTTGATGTCAAAGCTAATTTGATTGCGAATAATTTTGTTCAAGGGTACATAAGTTGGATTTATGATGTTTCAAATTCAATAGGGAAAAAAATAAAATTCAAGTTTTACTAAAAAAGAGGAGTTAACGTTACATCCCATACCAATTTTCATTACAAATGTCCAAGGATGCATTACAAGATAAGTTGCAAGATACGTTGCATATTGAAAGTTATACACAAGAAGGGTTTGAGATAAGGATGGATAAAGATACTAGCATTCTACTTTGACAATTCCCATTATCAGTATGAATAATCAGCCAGCACCCTGCGAATAATGCGAACAAAAAAACCGAGTCGGCGCCGAAAGAAAACCAATTGAGCCGCAGCTCCAATTGGAATGAGAACCGAACCTGCAGTTAGGAACTGATCGGAAAAATAGCAAGTGTACTATTTTCACCGGTGTAGTTAAAATGGGTTTTACCCCAAGTATCGATCACGAGGATTGCGTAGGAAACACAAGTTATTATACTAAGTCAATTAAACAAAAGAGCATCGGGGTGTTGTTTTAAATGATCAATGCAATAAGCTAAAATGATGAAAATAATAAAAATAAGCTGAAATCAAAGTTGAACTTTTATATATAAATTTTGGGCAATGCCAAGGTAGGTGTATGATTTGCCTTATAATGACTCTGTAAGAAGATCTCTTTAACAAGTTCATATGCTGCAACTATTTGTTCTTAAGGGTGTTTTCCTAAGTCCTTAGTGAAAACCTTTTAGTCTGCAATCCTATTGCCTAAGTCCTTAGAAACAAAGGTTTGTAAACCAAAGATGTAAATAATCAAGAATGTTCAAATAACCTTACGGTATCCCTAGTCCTAGGTGATAACTATAAGATTTAATTGTTTAAAAACCTTAACAACCGTAGTCCTACAGATTGTTAACCGTAGATCAATCCTTGTTTTGCCGACAAAGAAAGCATAAAAACATTAAACAATCAAATTGCAAAATATGAATACTTAATTAAAGAAATACGAAGATCATAGTCATTATCAGGGACACCCCCTGGCATTGGGGGGTTTAGCCTCTCATAATATTCAAGAAACCAAAATTGAAAAGTTTAGACATTACAAAAATTAGGAGAACTCTGATCTTCAATGGTGTCCACCGTTGAATCTCTTCGTCTTCCAAAACCTTGATGAAGCTATCTTTCTCTTCTCTAGAATTCTATCGTACGATCAAAAAAGGTCTTCTCCTTGTCTCTCAATCCTCTTTTAATCCCTCTAGGTTTTCAGATCTCAGCCTGAATACCCAAATTGCCCCCAGAACTTTAAAATTGTAAAAACATAGAAAATCAGAAATTCTATCCGCACAGGCTGACACGGCCGTGTCACTTGACACGGGCTGACCGTGTCAGCTTCTGCCACTTTTGGGGAGAATTCTTCAGCAGGTCGGACACGGCCGTGTCACTTGACACGGTCTGACCGTGTCCGACCCTGCCTCTTTTGGCTTTGACTTCAACATCAAAGTTGTAGCCCTTTTCGTTAGCGAAATTTTGCCACCGGAACCGCGTCATTCCGAGTTACGAAGCTCCAGTTATGATCAAAATACTACACGCCTGTCACGATTTTCAGCTTCTGTTACACCAACACTTGTGCAATTTCCATCTGATCCAGAATTAACCTACAACCACCAAGTAGAGAGATCAAAAGCACCTAATAGACAAAGATAAATGGCACAAAAACAAAATGCACACAAAATAACTAGAATTAGATGAATCAAAGAAAAACACTTAAAAACAACCACAAAGTGTTACCAAGTATGGCGATCTTATGCCGAATTTATGACGAAATTAAGTAGAAATGGTGACCGATCACAACCCCAAACTTATCTCATTGCTTGTCCTCAAGTGATGCAAGAGATCAAACAGAGGTCACCTTAACTTTTCTTTTCCACAACATAGTCGATGTCTTTCGCAACTTACTTCCCTTTCTTGATTAGGCTTTTGGGCTTATCGAACCTTGTTGTCCATCACACTTCACAACAGAGTGTATTTCACCTGCAAACTTTTTACACTTCTCACATTGTCTCTCGGGGTTAGAGTGCTTTTCGCTCAACATCACGATATGCAATATCAACCCTTGACTTTGCATACATCCTACTTTCACTACACAAAAACAATTCACGCACTTTTTGAGGACTTTTTAGGTTGTAACGGGGCTGTGGTGGAAGGAAGGATAAACAAGAGGTTGATATGCAAATGGTTTATGAACTAGCACTTATGTTATTTTTCTTGTCTTTGTGTTCGGTTTTGTGTGAGGGGATTTCTTCTTAGACTCTCCTTTTTACCTAATTACCGGGTAATCAACATCGTTCGAGTCTTTCAAATCTTTTTAGGCAAGTGTTTCAAACTATTTTTTTTCTTGTGCTTTACACATTTTTCTTATCTCCTTTTTTTTTTCATATCACACTTGCCCTTTATTTTCTTAAGCAACACCCCAAACTTACAATTTAACACAAGTCCAAAAGAAGCAATAATTACACAAGTGCCAAACAAAATGATAGAATTATGGTTAAGGATGACATGTGTGGGTTTAAACAAACAAGGGGGAATGGCTCAACGGGTTTAACGAGGGATAAAACAAAAATAAATGAAGGACGGAAAGGCTCTGGGGAGAACAATCAAGTGTCTCAGTGTGTGATTTCATATTTGTACTGTGTCGGTAGGACAAACGCAAAATTAGAGAGATAAAGTCATACCTGATTTCACTCTCATGATGATATTTACATGTGTTTGGCTTTTTATGTTCCTCACCATGTAGGCTAAGTTTGCAGCTTTAACACACCCTTTATGTCATGTGACTTTCTTTTCCGGCTCGATTTCACCACTTACCTTCTCAGTCCAGTTCTTCAAGTTGCGTCCGACACTTTCGGCTATGTCCACTTCCAAAGTACCTCGAGAGATTAAGTTCAGGTTGCAGCTTTCATCCACTAACTACCATTCATTATTCATTCAGCATCCATCACTCAATCTATAACACAATGTCAACACAACACACAGACAAAAACAAAAATGGAAATCAACTAAAAGCAGCTGAAAAGAACCCCTCCCACACTTGAACTAAACATTGTCCTCAATGTTTTAGAACAAGCCTTGGAGAGGTTGCTTACAGAGAGTATTGCACTCCAATGATCACTTCCGAGCTTTCACTAGAGATGCCCTCTTTTATTTCCTGAAAATAAAACAAACAAATAGAGAAATTAATTATTAAAACCGTGGGTTGCCTTCCACGGAGCCCTTCGTTTAACGTCGCATGGCTCGACGGTCCATTACCCTTTATTATGGAGGGTATTTCCTTTTCCAAACTTTGTTGCTTGTCACTTCTCCAAACCTGATTGCTTTTCTCTTCAAGTTACTATCCACTTTCATCTTCTCACTTTGATTTTCTTCTTTCTTTTTCTTCTTAACTTCTATATCAACCTTAGGACTTTTGATAGAAACATGAGCTAGTTCCACCTGAGAAGCTATGCTTGAAACTTTTTCTTGGAGATGTTTAGGGCTTTTGTATTCTCCCTCACTTTCGATCATACCAACAGAAGCTTGATCATGTACACCTTCACTTTGTTTCTTGACTTCTAGCATCTTTAAGGTTAATTCTTCATTAAAGGCTTTCACCGTCAGAGTCCCTTTCTCAATGTCAAAGTTGCAACGACTTGTCAACAAAAATGGTCTCCCAAGAAGGATAGGAGTTTCTTCATCTTCAGGAATGTCCATGATGTGGAAGTCAACAGGGAATACAAACTTGCCAATCTCCACTAGTACGTCTTCAGCTATCCCATATGATTTCTTGATGGTGTGATCAGCGAACTTCAACTTTGTCTCACTTTCACTTATCTTTCCCAATTCAAGCTTTTTAAAGATAGATAGTGGCATTAAACTCACACTAGAACCCGAATCAATGAGTACCTTTTTAAACATTCTGTTCTTGATAGTGCATGGTATCGCCGCCGCTCCAGGGTCTTTCTTCTTGATGGGGATCTTCCTTGCTGGAGAGACTATACTACACTTTTCTGTTGCAATTTCTGGTTCTCCCCCCATTGGCCTCTTTTTACCGATAACCTCCTTCATAAACTTCTTGTACAAAGGCATTTTCTCAAGTGCTTCAAAGAAAGGTAGATTAACCTCTAATTTTTTAAACAAGGCTGCAAACTTCTCAAAATCCTTTTCTGTTGAATTCTTCTTTGTCACTCTAGAAGGAAAAGGAAGCTTGATTGCCGGTTTAGCATCTTTCTTATTTTTCTCTTCAAGTTGCTTAACCGGTGGTATCACAATTTCGGGCTCTTTCACATTCTCTCTTATCTCCAAATCTACCTCAATCACCAAGGAATCATCTATTTCCTCTTTTTCTTTTTCCGGTTCTGCCACTTTCTTACTCCTTGTAGTAACAGCATTAATCTTCTCTTCGTTTTTAGGATTTTTCACAATTGAGCTCGGAAGGGTGCCTTGTGCCTGTAGAGTGAGATGTTGTGCTATCTGACTCATTTGAATTTCCAGATTCTTGATTGAAGCGCTGGTGTTCCTTAGATTGCTCCTAGTTTCTTCCTGGAATTGAGAGTTTTGAGCTGCCATTTTTTCAATAGCGATCTCCCAATCTTCTTTCTTCGGTACCTATTGTTGAAATTGTTGTTGACCTTGAGTTTGGAACTGTTGTGGATGGTGTTGGAATTGTTGCTGGTATGGTGTTTGTTGTGGAGGTATGTATTGATGTGGCTGAGCTTGAGATTTATATTGGTTGGGTCCCTGCTTTTGAATATTTCCTTGTTGGTCTTTCCATGCGATATTAGGATGATTTTTCCATCCTGGATTATATGTGTTGGCGTATGGATTATTCTGCCTCAACATATGAATCTGTTCAACTTGTTCCTGCGTTGCAACATAATGCATAGCAAAATGCGGTCCACCACATATTTCACACATAACTGATGTGATTGGCTCAACCCGTGCTACTTTCTATTCTCCAATATTCATCTTCTTTAGTCTTCTTTCTACCTCAGCCGCAATCTGATCTTCCATTTTAACAACCTGATCTGCAAGCTTTAAATCAATTTTTCCTTCTGGTTGGTTCATTGTGCGATCATACAACTCAATATGCTCATTAGCGGCAATTGCTTCTATTATCCTTTTGATACCAGTGGCTGTTGAGAAATTGGTTGAGCCAGCAGTATCTATGAGTTGTTTTGTCTTGACTCGTAAACCATTCACAAAAGTCTGCATTTGCTCGGTTGGGTCCATGTTATGAGTAGGACATGCAACCAAACACCTCTTAAACCTTTTATATGCATCTCCAAGTGATTCCCATTCTTTCTGTTTGAAATTGATAATGTCATATCTTTTGCGAATGAAAACTGAAGCAGGGAAATACTCATTAAGAAAAGCATTTTCCATCTCTTGCCATGTCATGATACTCCCAGCTGGAAGTGAGTAAAACCATTCTTCCGCATCTTCAGATAAAGTGAAAGGAAACATCACAAGTCTCTTGGCTTCTTCAGAATGGCCCTCGATCTTCAATGATGTTGTTGTGGTGAGGAATCTCTGTAGATGCTTATTTGCATCTTCGTTGATTCTTCCTGAAAAGGGCTTGCTTTCCAACTGGCGAATAGTAGAGGGATGTAGTTGGAAGTGTGCCACATTGACCGGTTGATTTACGATTGTCATTCGGCCAAGTGGTGCGTTCGCCCTTCCATAATCACCTAAAAGTCTTTCTGGAGGAGGTGGTGGATCCTCTGCTATAGTTTCAGATTCTGAATCTGACTGCTTGGATGGGCTCGATAGTGTTTCTTCGTTTTCCGATTCTGAAACTATGGTTGATTCTTCTTTTGATGTCAGTCTTTTTTGCTTAGCTTCTCGAAGTCGTGCTCGCAATGGTCTTTCTGGTTCTGCGTCAAAAAAAAACAAAATTCTGCTGAGGCCTTACCTCGCATACAAGATTAGACAATGATTAGTTGAGAGGAAAAAAAATAAAAGTTGCTGAAAAATAAAATTTTAGTTGCAGAGCAACAAAATTTCAATTGACTTATTAATCACTTATATTTTGGCAATCCCCGGCAACGGCGCCAAAAACTTGATCGGAAAAATAGCAAGTGTACTATTTTCACCGGTGTAGTTAAAATGGGTTTTACCCCAAGTATCGATCACGAGGATTGCGTAGGAAACACAAGTTATTATACTAAGTCAATTAAACAAAAGAGCATCGGGGTGTTGTTTTAAATGATCAATGCAATAAGCTAAAATGATGAAAATAATAAAAATAAGCTGAAATCAAAGTTGAACTTTTATATATAAATTTAGGGCAATGCCAAGGTAGGTGTATGATTTGCCTTATAATTACTCTGTAAGAAGATCTCTTTAACAAGTTCATATCCTGCAACTATTTGTTCTTAAGGGTGTTTTCCTAAGTCCTTAGTGAAAACCTTTTAGTCTGCAATCCTATTGCCTAAGTCCTTAGAAACAAAGGTTTGTAAACCAAAGATGTAAATAATCAAGAATGTTCAAATAACCTTATGGTATCCCTAGTCCTAGGTGATAACTTTAAGATTTAATTGTTTAAAAACCTTAACAACCGTAGTCCTACAGATTGTTAACCGTAGATCAATCCTTGTTTTGCCGACAAAGAAAGCATAAAAACATTAAACAATCAAATTGCAAAATATGAATACTTGATTAAAGAAATACGAAGATCATAGTCATTACAATTCAAATCAGGGACACCCCCTGGCATTGGGGGGTTTAGCCTCTCATAATATTCAAGAAACCAAAATTGAAAATTTAGACATTACAAAGATTAGGAGAACTCTGATCTTCACTGGTGTCTACCGTTGAATCTCTTCGTCTTCCAAAACCTTGATGAAGCTATCTTTCTCTTCTCTGGAATTCTATCGTACGATCAAAAAGTGTCTTCTCCTTGTCTCTCAATCCTCTTTTAATCCCTCTAGGTTTTCAGATCTCAGCCGGAATACCCAAATTGCCCCCAGAACTTTAAAATTGTAAAAACATAGAAAATCAGAAATTCTGTCCGCACAGGCTGACACGGCCGTGTCACTTGACACGGGCTGACCGTGTCAGCTTCTGCCACTTTTGGGGAGAATTCTTCAGCAGGTCGGACACGGCCGTGTCACTTGACACGGTCTGACCGTGTCCGACCCTGCCTCTTTTGGCTTTGACTTCAACATCAAAGTTGTAGTCCTTTTCATTAGCGAAATGTTGCCATCGGAACCGCGTCATTCCGAGTTACGAAGCTCTAGTTATGATCAAAATACTACACGCCTGTCACGATTTTCATCTTCTGTTACACCAACACTTGTGCAATTTCCATCTGATCCAGAATTAACCTATAACCACCAAGTAGAGAGATCAAAAGCACCTAATAGACAAAGATAAATGGCACAAAAACAAAATGCACACAAAATAACTAGAATTAGATGAATCAAAGAAAAACACTTAAAAACAACCACAAAGTGTTACCAAGTATGGCGATCTTATGCCGAATTTATGACGAAATTAAGTAGAAATGGTGACCGATCAGGAACAAAACCAGAAAAACGGTTCACATCGAGGAGGATCGATCATAACAGAATTGGGGAGAACAAAAGAGAGAATTCCCAAACCAAAATTCTTAACAAACTTTCTGGAGATCGATTGAAGCTTTCTTCATACCTCTAACCGAAATCCTCTTCCATTTTTATTCATCATCACCACAAAATCCATCTTCATCTTCTACACAAAATTCAACCATCACCATAACCGTTTCTTTGAATCTTCCTCCTCATCGCCTTCATCGCATCCTCATCTTCATTCAATCCTCACCACAAAACTCAGAAGCTTCATCTTCAATGGATCTCCATCGATTCTTCATCCTCAAACCATAACTTCATCTTTCTCTCTTCATTGAATCCATAACAGAGAGGAGATAACAGAGTTCATAAAAAGAAAGATGGAAGGAACCTGTAACAAACTTGACCTCTCTCTCTGAATCGACTCTCTCTTTTGATCTTCATCGCACCATCAACACGCAGAACCTCTTCAACCATCTTCAACAACCTTCATTGACTCATCCTTGCACCTTCATCATCTTCAACAATCTTTGAAAATCTCTCGGACCTTCAATGCTTCTTCGATCTTCAAACTTCTCGATCGATTTTTCACCACAAGAAATTCTCGGAAGACACTGTTCTGGCACGAGCTTCATCGTCCTCCGTCGACCACCGTAATCATCTTCATCACTCTTCAATCATCAACCTGGTATCTCAATAATCTTCATCGCTGCGTCTGTTCATCATCTTCAATCCGAATAGCACAAGAGCATCGCAACCGAAACCGCAAGTGAATCGCTTCAACACAGACGGAGAGGTGATGTTGATTCGCTTTGCTTATTCACGGTGGTGGGCAGCGAAATTCATCGGAGCATGGGGAGGACTCACCGGCGTACGTTCGTTGAGAATAGATGAGACAGACAAAGAGAGTGCGAGCTTCGTCGGAGAATCTCACTGTTGAGGGTCCGCCCGCCGTCGCGTACGAAGTTGAAAGAGAGAGATCGAAGGTTAAGCTCCAACGAGAAGAGAGAGTGTGTGTCTGGGATGCAGTGGTGAACGAGTTGTTTTGGATTGGAGAAGACGAAGTCTCCGCCGTCGTCGTCGCACATGAAGAGGAGAACGTGAATGTCCTCTAAAAGGTCACATTTGACCTAATCCCTCTTTCAATTTTCTCTTATGAATTAATGATTCATTTAACGATTATTAGTAGAAATTAATTCTGGTTTAAAAGTTTGATTGAAATAAAATCTGGTAATCAAGTGCTAATAGTTTGAACAAAAAAACTGGATATAGTCCTTGGGCCAAACGAAATTGCTGCTTCTACACCCCTTCTGAGCCCAATGTGCGTTTCTTTTTTGGCATTTAGAGAGCAGAACAAAGGCAAATCTGTTTGGGCCTCCCTCACGAGATTGGTGCTGTTCACACCCGTACCATGGCCCAGCTTCCCCTTTTTTGAACATAGAAAAGAATCTGAAACAAAAACATCACTGTGGGCCAACTCTGGCTGGGCATTAGCGCCCAAACTGTTGTATAGACCACCAATTCAGTTCACACCCCCAGCTGGCCCATGCACTCTCTTTTTCTCTTTTTTCTGTTTGCTACAAAAACTTTATGGGCCTCCTAGCTGGGCCCTGCACCTCATTACTTTTCGCACCACCATCTTCAGTTTTCACCCCCCTAAGCTCATGTGATTTCTTGTTAGGATTAGTTTCACTTTCATAATAAAGTCCAATAAAAATCATGTTTTCTTATACTAACTTTTAGACTTTTTCTTCATATAAAAGCTCATAAAAATAGTAGATCTTTTAGGTTAATTTTGACATTTGAGTTCTTTTATAAAAAACCCATAAAAATAGTAGTTTTTTTAGTTTCATTTTTGCACTAATGCTTGAATCGTTTTGTACTATTTCATGGTCATTTTTGTATGATGCTTGTGTGATTTTATTGCTTGTATTTTTGGCCTTATTTTAGGCCTATTTCGTTTGTGCCATTTTTAGGTTCCTTTTGTACATAGATAGGAATTAGAACAACTTAGATTAGAATTTAGAATTAGTTCCCCATTGCATTCTTTTTTCTTTTTAACTTTTAAAATACTTAATAAAAGGAAGATGCGAATCACATTGAGAAAGTGATAGAGAAATGAGTGGGATTCATTCCCTAATCTGTTTCTCAATCGCTTAGTGGCATAGAAACGAGTGGGATTCAATCCCTAATCTGTTTCTCGGTCACTACTTAATGGGAGAGAAATGAGTGGGATTCATTCCCTAATCTGTTTCTCAATCGCTTAGTGGCATAGAAACGAGTGGGATTCATTCCCTAATCTGTTTCTCGGTCGCTACTTAATGGGAGAGAAATGAGTGGGATTCATTCCCTAATCTGCTTCTCAATCGTTATACATTCTTATGTGATTCAAACCGCAAACAAATTCCCCTTAAAAAATACACAACCAAAAACACTTAAAACACCTAACAATGGTTCAAATTAAAACAAAGTAGAGAAAGTGGTGAGTGGCCCGGTATTGGGAACTGTTCATCACTCATCTACCCTAAAAGACACAAACCAATCATTTCTTTTTCTTCTTTCTAAGGGCAATTTTATTTCCGCTCGAACGCATCGTAGGCGATCCCTTATACAAGAGCGCGAACGTTAACTCCGCCCAACTAAAAAACACAAAAAACAAACAGAAAATCTTGAGCCGAGCTACGGTAACTCTGATTCCTGAAAAGGATACGTAGGCAGCGGGGTAGGGCCCGTGCGAGTACAATTCTTTATTTTCCCTACATTTTGCATGCATTTGCATTTAGACATAGACATAGTTTTACACCCTTTAGATAGAAACAAACATAGGTGGATACCATCGAGTACGATGGGCGCGAGGGGTGCTAGTACCTTCCCCTTGCGTAACCGACTCCCGTACCTAGATTCTCTGGTCGCAAGACCTTATTCCTTCCTTTTGTTAGGTTTTCTGATATTCCTTTCCCTTATGGGATAAATATATTAGTGGCGACTCTGTTCATTTTTCGCGAGCGTGCGACAACTAACTCTTCCCTAGATAGTTCAGAAAATATCTCTTTAGAATCTGATTCTGATGTAGATTCTGATCCATCATCCACTGTAGCCATCAGTGCAAAGTTGGCTTGCTCTCCTTCAGAGTCTGATTCTGATTCTGATTCAGAATCATCCCATGTTGCCATAAGACCTTTCTTCTTATGAAACTTCTCCTTGGGATTCTCCTTCTGAAGTTTTGGACATTCATTCTTGAAGTGTCCAGGCTCATTGCACTCATAGCAGACGACCTTCTTCTTGTCAGATCTTCTGCCACCAGAAGATTCTCCTTGTTCAAACTTCTTTGAACTTCTGAAGCTTTTGAACTTCCTTTGTTTGCTCTTCCAGAGTTGGTTTACCCTTCTGGAGATCATGGACAGTTCATCTTCTTCTTCTGATTCTGATTCTTCAGAATCTACTTCTTCAGCCTGAAAAGCGTTAGTGCATTTTTTAGTATTAGATTTTAATGCAATAGACTTACCTTTCTTCTGAGGCTCATTTGCATCCAGCTCTATCTCATGGCTTCTCAAGGCACTGATTAGCTCTTCCAAAGAAACCTCAGTCAGATTCTTTGCAATCTTGAATGCAGTCACCATTGGACCCTATCTTCTCGGTAAGCTTCTGATGATCTTCTTTACATGATCAGCCTTGGTGTAACCTTTGTCCAGAACTCTTAATCCAGCAGTTAGCGTTTGAAATCTTGAGAACATCTTCTCAATATCTTCATCGTCCTCCATCTTGAAGGCTTCATATTTCTGGATTAGAGCAAGAGCTTTGTTCTCCTTGACTTGAGCATTTCCTTCATGGGTCATTTTGAATGACTCATATATATCATGGGCAGTTTCCCTGTTAGATATCTTCTCATACTCAGCATGAGAGATAGCATTCAGCAAAACAGTCCTACATTTATGATGATTTTTGAAAAGCTTCTTTTGATCATCATTCATTTCTTGTCTTGTAAGCCTTACGCCAGTAGCATTCACTGGATGTTTGTAACCATCCACCAGAAGATCCCATAAGTCACAATCTAGACCAAGGAAGTAACTTTCCAGTTTATCTTTCTAGTATTCAAAGTTTTCACCATCAAATACTAGTGGTCTAGTATAACCATTGTTACCTTTTCCATTGTATTGCTCAGCAGAGCCAGATGTAGATGTAGGTGTGTTTGTTGGAATTTCACCAGCCATCTTTTACTGAAGCGTTTTTCTCTTCCTGAATCTTTTCTAAACACGGTTAAGTGCTTGCACCTTAGAACCGGCGCTCTGATGCCAATTGAAGGATAGAAAAACACTTAGAAAGGAGGGGGTTTGAATAAGTGTAGCTTTAAAAACTAGTAAGATAAAAACTATTTGCACAATGATTTTTATCCTGGTTCGTTGTTAACTAAACTACTCCAGTCCACCCCCTTGGAGTGATTTACCTCACCTGAGGATTTAATCCACTAATCACACTTGATTACAATGGTTTTCCACTTAGACAACTGCTAAGTCTTCTAGAGTATCCTGATCACAACCTGATCACTCTAGGAACAAACTGCTTAGACAACTTCTAAGACTTGCTAGAGTATACTGATCAACAACCAGATCACTCTAGTTCTTACAACTTAATGTAAATAAATTCTTTTAAGAGTGACAATGCTTCTTATAAAGCTATTATCACAACTGTGATTTTCTCTTAAGTTTAAGCTTAAATATCACTAAGATATTACAACAACAATGTAGTGAGCTTGATGATGAAGTTTGAGAGCTTTTGAATTTGACAGCGTTTCAGTTTAATGCACAAGTGTTGTATTTAGCTTCTCATCAGAACTTCATATTTATAGGCACTTGAGAAGATGACCGTTGGGAGAATTTAATGCTTTGCGTATTCCGTACAGCATTGCATTTAATGTTTCACTCTTTTGTCAACTACCTCGAGCCTTGTTTCCGCTGTGTCTACTGACGTTGCCTTTAATAGCTTCTAACGTTCCTTTTGTCAGCCAGCGTAGCCTGCCAGTCTAGTACTTTCTTCTGATCTGATGTTTGTGTAAACAACGTTTGAATGTCATCAGAGTCAAACAGCTTGGTGCAGAGCATCTTCTTATCTTCTGACCTTGAAGTGCTTCTGAGCGTGATACCATGAGAACTTCAGTGCTTCTGCTTTTGATCTCAAGTTCTTCTGATGCTTCCATAGACCCATGTTCTGATTCTGCTTGACCATCTTCTAATGTCTTGCCAGACCATGTTCTGATGTTGCATGCTGAACCTTCCGAGTCAGTGCTTCTTGCGCTGATTTTGTGCATACTCTTTATATAATTCCTAAAATGGAAATTGCATAATATTAGAGTACCACATTATCTCATACAAAATTCATATGCTTGTTATCATCAAAACTAATAATATTGATCAGAACAAATCTTGTTCTAACAGTGTGGAGGGTTCTAAGTGAGTAAGCCCATTACTAATTATTTTATGTTTTCATAAAATAAAGGAAATAAGGAAAAATGAGTGGGAACGTGAAAAAGGAGAAGCTGAAGAGGAAAGCTGAGGAACGTAAACAGAAACAGAAGAGGAAAAGACCAAGATCAAGAATTTGGCTAAGGTAAGGGAGGACTCTTCCAATTATCTTCTCTTATTGTAATTATGGATGATAGTGCATGATTGGTTGTGTTGCTTGGGTCGATTTGATTTTATGTCAGAGTTAGGTTTTTGGGGTTCTAAAGAATTGATTAGAAATTGGGTTTTTGGTGTATAATTTGATATAGGATGATAGTCTAATGAGTATGAATGAATCCTATGAATGAAAGTGTGAAAAATGACTATTTTAGACTCAAAATCATGGACTGACAAGAGTAAAAGCGAGTGAGAATTGGATTGGTACGAAATTGCATGTTCTGGAAAAATTATTGGTGTTTCACGTATGAAACATTGTCATACGCGTATGGGATGAGGCCATACGCGTACGAGGGACAATCCCCAAGGACCATACCCGTATGATACGCAGCTGTCCTGTCCCAAAAACCATGTTCTGGTGGAATGCGTATGATGAGCGTATGGGAGTGGTCATACGCGTATGGGAATTTTTAAGAAGGATTATGGTTCTGCTGATACGCGTATGAAGAGGCTGATACTCGTATGGAAGATCTTCTGAGAAATTTTGGTCCTGGTGAAACGCGTATGATACCCGTATGATGAAGGGTGATACGCGTATGGGCTAGGTCATACGCGTATGTCTGCTGTCTGTTAAAATTCTGTTTTGTGATTTTCTTCGAAAGTTCAATGATGCATAACTTTTGATCTGTAGGCCTGTTTTGAGTGTCGTTTTGAAAATGATGAACCTTGTGATATGATCTTGTGTTTAATGATGTTTTGAATTATGTTGAATGATGCTAATATACGTATGAACATACTTGATGATGAAGATGATGATGATAATGATATAAGTATGTTGTATATGTTGAATTCATTCATAGTCATTGTTGAGGGCTGAATCCTAATGATGAGGGGATTCACTGAAGGGCATAATTCCCATTGTGTGGAATTTGTGCTGGCAGGGCCATATCTTGATGATGTTAGATCGGTCGGTGGGTTATTCCAATTGATGATGTTGGTACCACATGCATAGAGTCAGATGCATTCATATGCATGAATTTGATAACATGACTGAATGTATTTCTTTGTTATGTTTTTAGTGATATGTATTTTAAATGATGATGGATTATCTGAATATAGATGGATCAGGTGAATAATATAACTATTGATGTATTGTATTTATATTGCAATAATATTTGTTAATTGCGAATGAGACTCACCCTTACACTATATCTTTCAGATTGAGGATAGCGGCTTCGACTTGGTGAGGATTAGCTCATGAGTCAATATGTTAGTTAGCGTCAGGTGTCATGCTCTGATAGTTGTAACACTGGGGAACGCAATGTTTTGAGTTTTATGATAATAACTCTATTTTGTCTAATTTATTTTGAGGATTAATGCATTGATGATGTGATGCTAGTTTGATGATTTATTCCGCTGTGTAAACATGAGATTTTAAATTATGAGTTATGTTAAGAGGTTTCTTGGTGAATGCATGACAGGACGGATAATGTTTATTTTATTATCAATTGTGGCACCCTTATTTGCATGTACTCTGATTTAATTATTAATTGTCGCGGGGGTTTAGAAGGGTGTTACAATAGTGGTATCAGAGCATAGTCGGTCGTTATGACCAGAGTCTTAGTGTCAGTATTTCCTATGTATGCGACTAGTATGAGTTAACTTGTCAATACTTTTGTTCTGATTAAATTGTTTGTGATTTAAGTAGAGCAATGGTTGGAAGAGGTGGAAGAAACGATGATGCTATCGCTGAGGCTCTGGGCATGATTGCTGGTGTGCTGGGAGGGAATGCAAATGGAGCTGGGATTGGTGCTGATAGACAATTGGGGAATTTTCAACGAAACAATCCTCCATTGTTCAAGGGCACGCATGATCCTGAAGGTGATCAAAAATGGCTAAAGGAGATCGAGACGATTTTTTGAGTCATCGATTGTGCTGAGAATCTGAAGGTGAGGTATGGTACGCATATGTTATATGAAGAAGCTGATGATTGGTGGATGGCGACTAGAAGGGAGTTTTTGAGAAGGTACTTCCCTGAGGACGTTCGAGGCAAGAAGGAAGTTGAGTTTTTGGAGCTGACTCAAGGTAATATGACGGTACCAGAATATGCCTCGAAGTTTGTTGAGTTGGCGAAGTACTACGTTCACTACAACAATGATGAAGCTAGTGAATTCTCAAAGTGTATCAAATTTGAGAATGGTTTTCGTGATGAGATCAAGCAAGGTATCAGGTATTAGAGGATTCGAAGATTTATCGATTTAGTATACTGTAGCAGGATCTTCGAATAGGATAACATTAAGCTGAAGTCATCTCACTCTCGCGAGTTAGTTGACAGAAAGGGTAAGAAGCCTATGGATAGGGGTAAGCCATACGATAGAGGTAAAGCTGCTGATTGGAATAAACCTAGTGGAGGAGATTCCAGTGCTCGTGTCAGATGCTACAATTGTAGTGAGATGGGACATCGTAGACCTGAATGTAAGATTGATCAAAAGAAGTGTTTCAAGTGTGACCAATTGGGTCATGTTGCTGCTGACTGTAAGAAAAGGGTTGTGACTTGCTACAACTGTGGTGAAGAAGTTCATATTAGTCTGAATTGTACTAAGCCAGAGAAGAACCAATCGGGAGGAAAGGTTTTTGCTTTGACTGGGTCAGAGACTACTCCAGAAGATAGATTGATTAAAGGTACGTGTTTTATTTATGGCACACCTTTAGTTGCAATTATAGATACTAGAGCGACTCATTCTTTTATTTCGTTGGATTATGCTAAGAGGCTGAATTTAGAAATATCTAACATAACTGGAAGCATGGTTATTGACACTCCTGCGTCGGGTTCAGTAACTACTTCATTTGCTTGTTTGAATTGTCCAGTTGATATTTTTGGTAGAGAAATTGGAATGGACTTAGTGTGTCTTCCGTTGAAATAACTTGATGTAATCCTGGCAATGAACTGGTTGGAATTCAACTGTGTTCATATCAACTGTTTTTTGAAGACGGTAATATTTCCTGAAGCTGTTAGTGCTGATGATCTGGAAATGACTGCTAGATAGGTGAATGAGGCTATCGAAAATGGTGCAATAGTGTTTATGTTATTTGCGCTGATGGACTTGAAGGAGAAAGCGGCAAGTAATGAACTACCAGTGGTATGTGATTTTCCAGAAGTTTTTCCGGAAGATGTGAATGAGTTGCAACTAGAAAGAGAAGTATTTTGCTATTGATTTGATTCCGGGAACTAGTCCAGTATCGATGGCATCGTATCGTATGTCGCCGTCAGAGTTGGCTTAACTGAAGAAACAGTTGGAAGAATTGCTTGAGAAGAAATTCATTCGTCCGAGTGTTTCTCCATGGGGTACGCCTGTGTTGCTAGTAAAGAAGAAAGAGGGTTCGATGAGGCTGTGTGTGGATTACAGACAATTGAACAAGGTCACTATCAAGAATCGGTATCCACTGCCGAGGATTGATGATTTGATGGATCAGCTGGTTGGAGCGTGTGTATTTAGTAAAATTGATCTGAGGTCTGGGTATCACCAAATTCGTGTGAAAGATGACGATATTTAGAAGAATGCCTTTAGAACGAGGTATGGACATTACGAGTATTTGGTAATTTCGTTTGGAGTTACTAATGCACCTGGTGTTTTTATGGAATATATGTGTTAGTGCTTTTATTGGCTGATTGACATCTATGTTTGACTAAAACATAATAGCAGTAAAACATAATATTATTGTGAATCTTGCAAGTTTATAAAGAATAAAACAGGTACAAGCAAGATGTTAGATGGAATGTCATGACATTAACTCATGACATCGCGCCTGCAGAACTGGAAGGAAGATTCAGTTTGTACTTAACAGATACAGAATATTCTATGTGAATATTTTGTAATCCTATGTGGCGCATGTTTAAATGTCAAAAGAATAATTGAAGAATCAAATCAGAAGATTGAAGATTCAGGAAGAATCAGATCAGAAGATTGGATTCAGCAGTTTCTAATTTAGGAAACTCAGGATTGAAAGACCTTATTTGTAGCAGAATATTTTTCTGCATATTTGTAACAGCAAATAATGCTGTGATTGTAAGCCCAAGTCTAGTTGGGAATAGGTTATAAATAGGAAACTTTGTAACCTAGTTTAAGCAGCTAGCCGGTGTTTTAAAAATATGTAACCCTTAGGGTTAGTCGTGTAGGTGAACCACCCGGTGTGTGGGATGGTCACTGATTTGTGCCTCAAAGCCTGTAGGTGAGAGGTTTATTTTATTCACTCAGAAGCTGTGAAGCAATGAGTGAATTTTTGTTCTTGGAGGAAGCTTGTAAGAAACTTCAAGTTAACGTTGTGTTTGTTTGTGTTTAGAGTGTTGGAAATTAGGCTGTCGATGCAGTGGCTGAGTTGTTGACTGCTAGACATCATTGCTATGACTGGGAGTGGAATGGAGATATTCTATATCTCGGGAGAACCTAGGCAGAGATTGCATTGGGTAGGGTTTAAGTGCGAAGTTGTAAATGGGGGAGTTTAGCTTCAAATTAAAACTACTGATAGTGGATTTCCTTCCTGGCTTCGTTGCCCCCAGAGTAGGTCAGTTAGAACCGAACTGGGTGAACAATTTTGTGTGTTATTTATCTTCTGCATTATTTGTTCAGTTAGAGATGTTATGACTCTGTTTACAACATCAGGTTCAGAAGTGTTAGTTTTTCCCATACAGAACCATGTAAATGTATAATCTGGTTATGTCATACCCTAATTTTTGACCCCCCTGAGATGACATATCTTCAGGATTTTCATCAGGTCAAAGCAAGTACCCAGAGCAGTCACTTCTTCATTTGGCATTTAATCAAGGATGTTCAAAGACAAGAAAACTCAGGAAAAGGATCAATCAGTAGAAGGATTAGTCTCTAACATAATCATAGGACTCAAGAGCTTCATTTTTTTTCACCTATGATTGATTAGACACCCAGTCCTCTGAGTACAGATTTACTCAGGTCACCAGACTAGGGTTTTTGAGCCTATCAAGGACTGAAATCAGGGATCACCTTTGGGAAACCCTAAAAAGCTCCAGGACATCTATTAAAGACTTCAATCATCTTCAAATGATCTATACAATAAGATCCACTGGACATCACACCTCAATTCAAGATCCACAGTCATCATTTTCATCTGGTCGACAATTAGGGTTTTTAACCTAATTCATCTGGATAGTTGACTTTTAATCAGGGCATGGATCCAAAACTCAAGACATGATTCAAGAACCTCTACTACCTCAATATAACCCATTTACATCACTCATTTGAGGAGAAGATCTTAATTCCACACAAAAGTCCAAAATCTCACCTTATTTGGAAAAAGTCAACTGTATGGGATCACCTTTGACTTTTAAGATTTTTGGTCAAACCATGACTTTCAAGGATCAATATCATCAATATATGGATATTAAAGTCATTTGACCAAAGAAATTCAAGAAGAATCTTCAAGGAGCAAAAAGTCGGGAATTAGGGTTTTTGAGGGCATTGTGGGAACTCAAAATTTCACCTACACAACTCAAAAAACTTCCAACATGAAAGTTGTAGATCTTGCAAAATAAAACAACATCTTTCAATGGAACTTTTTTCAAAAGATCAATCATTTAAGAGATTTGGAAATTTTGAAGTTTTAGGTCATAAACACTTAAAAAAATTTCTAAGTGTTTTTAACCTAGTTTTCTTCCAACTTTGGCCTCATTTTTCACAAATTTGCCAAAGGATCCTGAAGGAACCATGAACTAATGATTTTAAGTAGATGTTTAGGGCTTTCCAAATTGTGTTCGACCTTCTCCAAATTCATTTTGAGCTAAGAGTTATGCTTGTTCAAAGTTGGCCTCATGAAGTGAAATTATAGGTCATGTACAATTTGAAACTTTGCAATTTTGTGCATTTTGCTTCACTAAGTGATGCTACACGACCTCTAATGCATCTGAAAACATGCCATGCATCCAAATTCATCATTGCATAAGGATTAGAGAAGATTCCCAAAAACAAAGGCATGTGATTATGTAATGATTGCATTTTTGAATTTATGGCAAATGATGAATCACCAAGGAATCTTGTTCTAAGCCAATTAGAACTCTCCTCTGAATCAGAAATGTTCACTTAGGTCATACAAGATCAATGGTTGGGGAAGCTAGCCCGAAAATGCATCATTGCATTTAGGATCTTTTCAAATTTCCTTGTTGGCTAAGAAACCCAAACTCACTACACTAAGCAAGCTTGCTATGTTCAATTGCTCTGAGCCATTTGCCTATAAATAGAGGGCTCTTTCTCATTCAGAAAACACACCAAAGCAACTATAATCCTTGCTTTCTCTTTCTCTTCTCATGCTTATGGTTTTGCAAAGTTCTTTGGCAAGAAGAATCGTTTTCTTCAAACCAAAGCTCTTCTTTGGAAAGTAAGCATTCTAACATCTCAAGGGGGTTCATTTGAGGTGATCCAAGCACCTGGATCACTTCTGTAAGTGGAGGAACGCCATTGTTGCTTTCACTTTGGAGCATTTGCAGTTGGAGGTCCACAGAGTAATTCAGGAGGTTTCAAGCAAAGCCAATCATCCAGACACGTTCCATAGGAGGTAGTGAAGCTATCCAGATAGTCGCAGCTCATCTGTAACTGCAGATTCATCATCCTCCATGTTCACTTGAAGCTCAAATCGAAGGGGTCGAGTAGAGAAATTCAGAAGGATTCAGGCCACAATAAACATCCAGCTAGCATCACTGAGTCCCAAGGAAGCTTTTAGGATCATTCACACAAGCCCAGAAGTTCTCCATCACTCGTACGACCTTCAGTTTCAGAGGTAAGTTTTTGAACTCCATCTCTTTAATTTAAGTACTCTTTGTGATAAAGCTCGATTCTATTTTGTCCAGCATCATCAGAGGATTGAAAACCCTCTATCATCATTCATTTATTCATCTTGCTTGTCATTTAATTTCAAATTTAGGGTTCATGTGTTCTTAGAGTTCTCTGAGAAATTAGATAGTTATAGCTAATATAAATAAATGTTAGTTACATATTTGAATTCGTGAGGGAATTTGGCACAAGATTGATGTTTACATCATGCCATTTGGTTGAGAAACCAGAGAGTTAGAAATTTGAAAATCTTTGAGCTCGAGGAAGAAGATGAACATGGCGCGCGCAAAATTTGAATCTTCTGGCTTGTTTTAAAATATATTATGTTGGATGCGTGTGAATAACAAACTGCACGCGTAACCCAGATGGTGGGAGTTTTGGCCAATGACTTGGAGGGCGCGAGTTCAAGCCCTCTAGGTGACAAAACCATTTTTTTATCACCTTTTCCACTTAATTTCTTCACAACTTTAACCAATTAGTTAACCTATCAAATTAACTCCTTTTTAATTCATTTTTTATGCACTTATTGATTAATATATATATATTTTATAAATAATCATAAAAATATTATTTATTTTTTATATTTTTATTAGGTTAAAAATGGTGTTGTTTTAAGTATTTTAAAATATATTTCAATATATGTTTTCATTAATATCTCAAAACCTAATATTTCATAAGTGTTTTAGTGTTAAAAACCCTAATCATTTAGGTCTTAATTAGGTATATATTTTGTCTGTACTTCAATTAAGTTGACTTTTGCCAAAATTCAAATTATGTTCAAACTTCAAAGTAAACAGACGATCGAGGTTTTCAAACAACAGAACCTCGTATCTTTTCAACTGTTTTCATAAACAGTAAATCATTTTTAAGTGGGCCTCTAATAGAGTGTAAGTCACAACACCTTCTTCTCTTCTTAGCTTGTTTTCACAAACTATATTTACAAAATCTCCTTTCTGTTTTCAAAACATTCTTCTGGTATTTGAAGGGCATTATTCCCGGTGAAACTCTTCAGATACCTATGTGACCTTTGTCCATCTTCACTTCTTCTGTTTTCAAAAAACCATTAACTGTTTATCCTATATATTCAACTGTTATCCATCAATTACTGGTAAGGCTTTGTACATACTTCTTCAAAGGCCTCCACTCCATCAGGGTTAGGCTTTACAAGCTTTCCATTTACAGTCTTTATTTAAATTACTGTCAAATATAAACTGTGCATATATATTAGTTTAGAACTACATCTGAGTGTAAACCTTAGGACAATTAAACTATATATATATTATAGGAATATGACCTAGGATTGAGAATGTCTTCCCGGTGAAGGCTCTTTCCTAATTAGAGATCTGTAGTTCAAACCCCCAAGATGAATTATTCCCGGTGAAACATCTTGGCAAAAACCTTAGAATCCAAAAAAATAGGACACATCCACCCAAAGAGGAATTATTCCCGGAGAAACCTCTTACCCATTTGCTTAGAGCCAAAATAAGTTCAAAACCACATAGCTTTCTCTTGTGCTATAACAAGGACCCTCGATTAGCCTCCTCTTGGGCTTTGTACAAGGACCCACATGCTTCTTAAAAGCATTTCCAGCTTCCTCTTGAGCTTGTATACAAGGACCCATCAGGTTTCTTACAAACATAGGAACAGGTCTTTAGTCACCTTTTAACATACCCTGGTGAGTTTCTTCCAATTTAAACCAGACTTTAAACAAGCTAAGTTTGTCTCAATTTTACATTGAGTACACCTTTTGGAATGAGAGACATGGACAGTCTCTGTCACCCTTATCTTCATCAATTTTCCTTAGCAGAGTCTAGGATCCATGTTTGCTTATCCTCAGTCAGAGTCAGCCTTCATCTTGGGCTTTAAACAAGAAGTCTCCACTAGATAATCTTTTTGCCAATCATTTCAATAAAAACCCCTGGAAAGGGTTAGCCTCCAAAATCATTTCTTTCATTTTAATAAAAACCCCTGGAAAGGGTTAGCCTCCAAATCATTTCTTTCATTTTAATAAAAACCCCTGGAAAGGGTTAGCCTCCAAATCATTTCTTTCATTTTAATAAAAACCCCTGGAAAGGGTTAGCCTCCAAAATCACTTCTTCAAAAACCAAATATTCATTTCTCTTAGGAGATAATTTCCCCAAAAGAGTCAAAACCCCTGGAAAGGGTCAGCCTCCAAAAAACATGACAAAAATCAGTCTTTTAATAGACAATTTTACCAGCTGAGTAAAAATCCCTGGAAAGGGTTAGCTTCCAAACCAATGGTTGACCTGTTGCTGGTCCAGCCCCAATGAGGAATTAGGGATGCCAAATTCCCCCTCAAACAAGAGAGGTCCTGCCTAACCTCTGTGTCATTTCATGTGTTTGTTGCATTTATATTTGTTTATCTTGATTATTCTGTATCGGGAAAGGGCTTGATTCCCCCTTGTGGTGAGAAATCCTATACCCGGATTTGAGTGCAACATAAGATAGGATGGATGATGTCTTCCCGGTGAAGACCCTCTAATCTTGGTTCACAATTCTACTCTTGGGATTTGCCTAGCTGGTTGTGATTAACTGCGCCAATGCATTCCGAGACTGATTTGTACCAGGAGGACCTAGAAACACATTAACCCCACTTAAAGCCTTTTTTAGGACGTAGAGCGGTGATTACGGAAGTAATTGTCACGCAGATACTACACTCAGAGAAAACTCTCTTATAGATACCAGTCAACGTATGTTTAAGGTTGAGCAAAAACTCTGAGACCCCTAGAACCCGTTCTACAGGTACAAAAATCCTTATCCTTAGTTTACCATTGGGGCGAGGTTTGCGTTTTGACTTCATGACCACTATACCCTTCAACGCCATGTTTGTTTAAAAACTCTTGTGTGTGCATTCATGCATTCATGCATCATTCATTAATAACAACTAAAAATAAAAAAGAGTCTTTTTTCGAGTCGTTTTTCAAGGAAACTAAATAACGAACGTTTTGAACTTCATAGAAAGAGAGAAACGGAGAAAGGACTCAAGGATCTATACCATGGATTATGGGAGAAAGAGAGCTAGGAAATACACCTTCAAGATTCCCCAGGTCGAGGAACTGGGAAAGCTCGGAAAACTGGTGGTCAACCCCCAGGCTTTCAAGGAGAAGTATGGAAAACTTCTGCCTTTGCTCAATACCAACATTGTGGATGGGATCCTTCCCACCTTGGTACAGTTTTATGATCCAACGTATCACTGCTTCACCTTTCCAGATTATCAGCTCATGCCTACGTTGGAGGAGTACTCTCGTTTGATTGGAATACCCGTGTACGCGCAAGATCCGTACTCCGGTTTGGAAAAGAATCCTGACGACATTATCATTGCTGCAACTACTCCTTTGAACATAGTCGACATCAGAACTCATATGGTGAGTAGAGGAGGAATTCAAGGATTGCCCTCTAAATTCTTGTTTGATCAAGCTCGGTACTTCGTCAGCATCCAAGATATGAGCGCTTTTGAGGAAATCTTGGCTTTGCTTATCTACGGATTGTTTTTGTTCCCTAACATTAACGATTTTGTCGACATCAACGCAATTAAGATCTTCTTATTTGGAAATCCAGTTCCAACCTTGCTTGCGGATGCTTATCACTCTGTGCATTCAAGAAACCTGCAGCGAGGAGGATTAATCACATGCTGCGTACCGTTGTTATACGAATGGTTAGTTTCGCACCTACCAAAGTCTAGCACTTTCTGGAACATGAGGGATGGCCTTTACTGGTCACAAAATATCACGTCCCTCACTCATACGGACATTGAGTGGTGTAGTCCTGACAACAACGAAACCAAGATCATCTTCAGTTGCGGGAGTTTTCCCAACATACCTCTTATTGGAACTAAGGGAGGAATCAGTTAAAATCCAGCTTTAGCCCGTCGTCAATACGGCTATCCCATGAAAAATATACCAAGTAACATCCAATTGGAGGGTCTGTTCTTCAAGAACATCGACGATCATGGCAACATGCTGAAGAAGGAAATTGTCCAAGCCTGGCGTCTTGTACACAGCAAAGGGAGAAGATTGTTAGGAAAACATCTTTGCATCTCCCTAGATCCTTACCTTCAATGGGTACGCGTCAGAGCATTCAAGCTCAGGATGCCATATCAACATCAATAACCCATTCCCCTAAGGGAACCAATATACCTTTTCTCCACCGATGTTGAAAAACTACAAACGGCATTAAACAAGGTATGCCAAGAAAGGAATGCTTGGAGGAACAAGTATCGAATCGTCAACACGGAAAATGTTGAGATTCAAAACATCCTAAGAAGGAAGGATGAGTTACTTGAATTACTCGATCGACAAGTGATACAAACGTCACTTTCTCATCATATCCCTCCTGCTTCCTGGATCATCGATCAGCTCACGTCAGAGAATGCTCAGCTCAAGAAACAGAAGAAGATGTTAGAACGTGAAGTCGGCTCTTCGTCAAAGTTTTAGAGTCCTTTCTCTCAGTTTCTCTGTATTTATTTTTCAAAGTGTGTAAAAAACGGCGTTTTCGCTTAATTAATAAAAGTTTGATATTTCATAACGTAATTATGGTGTTTCCTTGAAAAATATTAACTTAATTGCATATCATACATCGCTTTAGTCGTACACACTGACACGAGAATTGTCGCGGATCTAATAGTCACTTTCCTTTCTCCAGAAAGAGAGGAGGAGAAGGAGGTGAACCAAGACTTTCAAGCTGTCTCATCCATACAACACTCGTTCAAATCGCAAGAAAAAAATGGAAGACTTTGAGCAAGAGAATGGAGAACTCAGGGAAGAGGTTAATACTCTCAAAGATGCTATTGAAAGGCTCAATAACATGGTAGAAGCCCTGGTAGTTGCACAGAATCGACCGACGCCAGAAGAACCGCAAAGGACTGTGGTTTCCGAGATTGTTTCTACTCCTATTCCTCAGTATGCCATGCCACCCAACCGACCTTGGGGCATGCCGTATAACATTATTCCAGAAGGGTACATACCCCCAGTTTCTGAAGTTCCAAGAGCTACAATGGAGATGCAACCACCGGAGGGTTACAAACCTCTGGAAATTGAAGTTCCAAGAGCAACGGCAATAGGTTTCACACAACAGAATACTGAGATTCCAAGATCTGCTGTCATGGCTTCTCCACAGCCCATTATGCATACTTTTCCTCCACAGGGCGGACAAGTATATCATCACGCTCCCAGTGAGGACGTTGGCGTGTATGAAAGATTGGACGAGTTCCAGGAACAGTTTCTGCAAATGCAGAAGGAACTCAAGACTCACCGAGGACAAGATCTATTTGGAAAGAATGCTGCAGACCTCTGTCTGGTTCCAAATGTTAAGATTCCTCACAAATTCAAAGTACCAAATTTCGAGAAGTACAAAGGGAATTCATGCCCACAAAGTCATCTCGTAATGTACGCTCGAAGAATGTCAACTCAGACTGATAATCAACAATTACTCATTCATTATTTTCAAGACAGCCTGACTGGTGCTGCACTCAAATGGTACATGAACTTGGACAGTTCAGAGATTCGTACTTTTCGAGACCTCGGAGAGGCCTTCGTCAAACAGTATAAGTACAATCTGGATATGGCTCCCGACAGAGATCAACTCCGGGCCATGACTCAAAAGGATAGAGAAAGCTTCAAGGAATACGCTCAGAGATGGCGTGAAGTTGCTGCTCAAATTTGTCCACCACTTGAAGAGAAAGAAATGACAAAAATCTATCTCAAAACTTTGAGTCCATTTTACTACGGACGAATGGTTGCAAGTGCACCAAGTGACTTTACCGAGATGGTAAACATGGGTGTACGTTTAGAAGAAGCAGTTCGGGAAGGACGCTTGAACAAAGAACCAGAATATTCTATTGGTCCAAGGAAGTATGGAAGTTCTTTCTAGAAGAAAAAGGATCAAAATTTCAGCAATGTCTTGCACAAAATCAAGAAGAAATTTCAACCTCAAGTTGCAACAATAACTCCGGTTGTTAACTCAGCGCCAGCTTATCAACCTCAGGTCTCGGAACAAAAAATTCAACAAAGGTCGCAGCAACCTCAGCACAGGTTCGACCTCCAAATTACAACAATCGGGCTCCAAGGTATCCTGCCTTTGACCCAGTACCAATGTCGTATGCGGAATTATTTCCAACATTACTGGCAAAAGGACTCATTCAGACAAGGAGTCCTCCAAATCCTACAAACAGTGCCTCACCATGGTATAAGGCTGACCAATCTTGTCCCTATCATCAGGGGACACCAGGTCACAATATTGAGAATTGTTTCCCTTTCAAGATTGACGTCCAACGATTAGTGAAGAGCGGAATGCTATCCTTCAAAGATACTAGTCCAAACATCCAAGCAAATCCTTTGCCGCAGCATAAAGAAGCTTCAGTAAATCTGGTAGATCAACACCCTAACGTCATTCAAATCTACGACATTCATCAGATAGGGGAAAATCTTGTCAAGATGCACGCTAAACAAGCTGGGTACGGCCATGTACCACCTCACAACTACTTCACATGCAATATTTGTCCAAAGAATAATCAAGGATGTGCCGTAGTTCAAGCTGCATTACAAGAACAAATGGACTTAGGATGGATTCAACATATCCGAGTCAGAACTGAACATGACATCAACATGGTTCAAGGATGTCCAGGAGAATACAAAGTCTACAAAGTTGAAGATCTTGAAGGATCGGTAGTCAGGTTCCATAAAACTTTAAATGGACTTGCCTACTTTGGAACAGATTTCCACGCTTACAGTAGATGCAGAATCTGTCGAAGAAATTCACAAGGTTGTTTGCGTGTGTTATACCCCAAAATTTGCCCACATATTTTTCAAGAAAACTCCAATCTGAAAATTAAGGGTCTCATATAATCATGGATTTTTATTTCAACAAATATCCTGACATATGAAATACTTAGTTTTTAGAATTTTTCTTATACAGTAATTTGGCTTGCAGTGGAATTTATTCTTACGCAAACGCCAAATACTGTTTATTACTTCACACATGCTATTTATTTATTTACAGATAAATGGTACTGACACAATTGGTACAGAGTTAAATCTTTTTGCAGGCGCAGAATCAGGAAACTCAGACTGTACTGGTAACAAGTAGATTATTACTATCTTTTGTTTCCCACTAGTTTTTGTACTATATTCCATTATTTGCAAAAATCTTTTCAAATCTCTTTTTCAAAAATCAAATCTCTCCTTTTTCCAACACTATCATCCACTTTCTTTCAAATCTTACTTTCACTCAAATTTTCCTTTTGTACGGAATCACATCATTCCCCAACGTCTCTTTCCTTCTTTCCATTCTATAAATACCTCTCATTTTCTTTCATAAAATCTCACATCAAATTCCAACTCATCTTTCAAATTCCTATCTCATATCTATTTTCTCTTCTTCCCTGACAAGAATGGCAAAGTGGATAGAGACACTGTTTCTTACAGTCATCACCATTGCTACGGTGATCATGACTTTCTTCTGCCTGCATAGTCCTGAGGAGTGTGGACCTGCAATGGTTGCACTCCCAATCATCTACATGTTATTGTTCATAGCATGGGTCATTAATCGTCATTCTTAAAATTTGCCGTATTTCTTATTTCTTAAATGTACCGTTTATTCGTCGTACTGTTCAATATAGTATGTGATATTTGTACTGTCAGTATTAAATGTTGTACTATTTGTCATAATATTGCTTAGTTACTAAGATAATATTTTGTGTGTTTTCTGCCAGTCAAATATTCCTATTTCTGTGCATTAAATGATTTTCAGGGTTATTATCGGTAATTTTGCCCGCATACCGTAAATATTAGTTATTTATTATGTCTGTGTTTTTCTAACAAGTCATGTAAATAAACTTTCATTTTTTACATAAAACAAAAACAAAAAAACAACAAAAAAGAAAATTAACTTTGACTGTTGATTTTTCACTCTAACTGCTACATCAATACCTGAACAGTCAGTCGACAGTCAAACTGCTGGCAGTACAATTCTCAGTGTTTTGTACCATCAATCAAATCAATCTTTCACAATTCAAAATTCCAAGATTTTTGTGTTAGAAGTCTTCTGAATATCACGCGATTAGCAGAAACTCAACACTGCACAAAAATCAGGTACGCTTAACTGTCTCCTACACAAACAATCCCTAATCAGGGTTTTTCTTGTTTTTACAGGAGCAACAAGTTTTTGAGAGCTCAAATGGATTTCATACACATCCATATATCTCAAAGTACCATCATACAAATTTTCAAACTTCAATTCACTCAGACGCACCGTCAGCAGCTCAAACAGTCAACAGACGACCCGTTTGACCAAAAAAGTCAACAGACAGTCAAAAATGAAATTTTTTGTCAAAATCCATATTTTGTCAAAGGATTCATCATTTGATCATTGGATGATCATAATTCATCAAGGAAAGATCAAAAATCAACAAAACCCTAAGATTCAAAATTAGGGTTTTTGCCTGAAAAGTCAACTCAACTTTGACTGATCATAACTCTCTCATCCTTCATCCAAAAAATTCAAACCAAAGCTTGTTTTGAAGGAAATTCAATTATCTTTCAAATGCCATTGATCCCATGGTCATTGGATTCACCATTTGAAAAATATGACCAAAGACATTACAGGTCATTTTCAAAGTCAACAAAAAGACACTTTTTTCAAAAGGACACACAAGGAGCTTCAAAAATCATTTTGACATGAGACCAAAGACATTGGTTAGAGGACTCTTTGAGGTTTCCAAAAAGTGCAAGATCTCCTTCATATGACAAAAATTGAAGGATTTACACCTTGTTGAAGTTGGCTAAATTTTGGTAAAATGCATGAAATCAACATTGCTCAAAAATGTGTTTTTTTCCAAATGGGGCCAAGTTTTCAGCATTCAAACATCATTTCCATGTTACTATGGGCCTCCCACGACCAAGACTAAGCCCATATCATTTTTATCCATTTTTGGCATGATTTTATCTTACTTTAAGATTAAAATTAAAAGGAAAATGCATGGATAATGGTAGCTTAACTTCCAAGCATGACTCACCTCAAAGAATCTTCATCTTTCTGCAGAGGATTGAAGGACAAGGCAGGTGCATTGAAGGCAAGATGACTTGGTCAAGAATTCAAGCTTTTTTATATTAAAAAATGCAAAGTTTCAACAAAGGCAACTAATCACATCTTAGCTTCAATTCTAAGCACTCATAGCTTATAAATAAGCTATCATAGTTCAGCAAACAAGAGGAGGCAAGACCAGAAGCATAGCATAGCATATAACACTTGTAATCACTTCAAAAAATTCAAAGAAAAACTCAAATTCGAATTTGTAATTTCAGTCCATTTCAATACAAACTAAGCATTCATATACCTTCCTTAAACATCACTGAAACTATCTCAATCAATTACAAGCCTTGAAGCTCACTGAATCGAGCTACACAGGTCAAAATTTGTTCAAACTAAAATCAATTCGTATCTGGTTATTCACACATGTTTAACAAGATGTAGACATACTATTGAGTTTGGTTTGAGGTGTAGATCATTTCTGGAAACTTAATTGAAGTTTGGACACGTATAAACGAAACTACCATTTTAGGGTTCATAGCTTCAAATTTAGGGCTTTCCAAATTAGGCAAAATTAGAAGTTCTGATTAGCACCATTAGATTCGCATGAACAAGACGAAACGAATGGAACCATCGCGCCAAAAATCTTTGCATGTTTACCCCTATTCGCTATTTTGCAGGTTTGAGGTTCACTTACTATAGCGCTTTTTTCATAAAAACGCTGTAAAAGGCCCTGGCGAGAGGTTGAAGATGATGAGGTGTCCCCACCTCATTGGTTCAGACGCGCGCGTTTTTTTTTAAATTGTCCTCTGATTCTGTGCTTTGCAAGTGTAGCTTTTACCACGTGCCTCACCATCTGGACCACCTGATCTCATTTAATGAATCATCCAATGATCCAGATCACGCATGCACACCATGCTCCCTCACAAACAACCACACAGGATCAGTATCCTTTATTTCTATTTTATTTTCTATTTTTATTTTAATTTCTTTGTTAAATTAATTAAAAATAGTTTTAAAAATCCAAAAAATACACAAAAAATATTTTTAGACTTCTAAAATAATATACTATTTTCTGAAATAAAAATATTTTATTTTTCTTCAAAATTTCAATATTCTGCATAATTAATTAGTATATATTTATATATTTGCTTTTTAATTATTCTAACCAATCAAAAAAATCATAAAAAAATTGTTCTTCATGTTAAATATTGTTTATATATTATAAACTAATTTTGTACATATTTTGAATAATTTTCTTTTTAAGTTTTAATTGTTTGTATAATTATTTGTATAATTATGTTTTAATTAGCTTAAATCAATTTCAAATCAAATTCCAAAAATTCCAAAAAATTAGTTTTGTTTTAAAATTAATTAACAAATATTTTGTACATATTTTAAACTTAATCTCTAGGTTTAAATCTATTTTCATCTTTTTTCTTCATTTTAATTTAATTAATCATGCATTAATTATAATTAAAATAAATCATAAAAAATCCAAAAACATGCCCTTCTATTTCTCTTGCAATTTAAATTCCTAGATAAATGTATAGGATGTCAAATTCATGTAAATAGGCTAGTTTACATTTCCTGCAAAATCGATGTAATAGCGTAGATTTACTTTCCGCACTTTACATTTCCGCACTTTAATTTCCAGCAAATATAAACTGCGTGTATGTCAAAGATAAAATTGAACCGTTAGATCACTAACTTCAAAGATAAATATCTGAATCCAATCACAATCACACTTGCACCTCTTCAGGTAATCCCTTTTACAATCTTTCAAAATCAAAGTCAAATTCTACTGTTTTGAGTACAAAATCGAACCTTGCTTTTATATCCGATGAAAGGATAGATTTTTAAAGGAAATAGGATAAAGACCTTACAACTCAAGGTAGACCTCCTAGTTTGCTTGCTCAAATCAAAACAAACAAAATTCTCATACACTGTTGTTTTTCAAAACAAAACTTCCAAAAGACAATACTTTGTATACATCCAAACACGGGTTATTACAAAGTTAACGTTCTTTTCAAAAACATCTTTCGAAAGATAAACAAGCATTTTGTATACATCCACACACGGATCATTACAAAATTCAATTTACAAAAGTATTTGAAACCACATATGAGCAATTTCAGAGCAATTGAAAAGTGATCGAAAAACAAGTGAGCTAAGCAAACTTAAGAGCCCATGGATAACCATGGATACAAAGGGTGCTAACACCTTCCCTTTGTATAACCTACCCCCTTACCCAAAATTTCTTAAAGGTCTTTTTTCTGTTTCTTTTATAAACCTTTCCTTAATTGGATAAAATAAAAGGTCGGTGGCGACTCTGTGATATTTTCAAAAATGCGAAAGCATTAAGCGACAAAAAAAAGAGTCAGTTCACGTATCTCTACAGATCAGAGGTATGGCCCGGTATTAAAAAAAAATCGGAGGTCCACAACCCCTTACTAACCCCGCGGCAATTTTAAAACAATTATTCAGAGTACATGAAATAAGGGTGCCACAATTCATAATAAACAAACATCATTCAGTCATGTCATGCATTCACTGAGGTAATCATCATAAATTAAAACGTTTCATGTCCACACAGCGGAAAATTTATCAAAAACGGACTAAGTTTAACATCTTCAAAACTTATCCTTCAAAACATCAAAACATAACTAGAGTCATAATCATAAACTCTAAACAATCGCGTCCCCAGTGTTACAACTATCAGAGCATGACACCTGACGCTACTAAAACACTGACTCATGAGCTAATCCTCACCGAGTCGAACAGCCGCTATCATCAATCTGAAAAATGACAACATGTAAGGGTGAGTCTCATCATAATTAACAAATGTTATAAGGTTATAAAGCCATAACACATCACAGTTGTATCATTCACCCAATTGTTTCATAAACAGACATTCACAACAATCAAACCAAAATCAATACATCATTAATATTTACAACACTGGAATACATCCAATCATGTTATAAATTATGCATATGTATGAACTGACACTATGCATGTGGTACCAATCATCATCAAATGGGGATAACCCATGACCGATCCAACATCGTCCAAGATACGGCCCTGCCAGCACAGATTCCACACGATGGATATCATGCCCTTCACTGATCCAACACACCCTTGTGGATACAGTATCATCAATGAGCATGAATGAATGCAACATATACAACATACTTATACCATCATCATCATCATCAATCATCAACATCATCATCATCATCATTCAAGTATGTTCATATATATTAACATCATTCAATCACAATTCCATAATCATCATACACAAAACATACACGTATTTGCATCAATCATCATACTCAACAAGAATAGCATACATGTATTTTCATCATTCTAAAAACCAATCAATCATCATCATATAGATTATCCTACAAGGTTCGTTTAGCTCAAAACGGCACATCAAACGGACCAACGGTTAAAAAGTTATGCATCTTTGAACTTTTTAAAATATCTCAAAACACCAACAGCACGCGGCGCCATCACCAGTTCGCGGCGCGCACTGAGCGTCCCAAAAATTCATTGTCTCTCTGCCAAGCTGTTCGCGGCGCAAACATCCACACACGGTGCGAAACGAGAAAAAGTTACGCCTTCGCGGCGCGAACACAGGTACGCGGCGCGACCTGAGCGTATCACAACTTCCTGGCATTCTGCCCACCTGTTCGCGGCGCCACCCTGTGCACGCGGCGCGAACCGGCGATTTCAGAACCCCAACCTGCAGAAAACAGCATTCTATGCATTCCAAACACACCCAATTCATACCAGTACGAAACTAGAGAAATAGGATGCACAAACAACACAAAATACGTCTCATAATACACCAATTATACATCAATTGAGACCATAACAACGCAGACATCATAGATTCAAACATAGAAATCAAACATCCTACAATTGACTCAATCCCTAAACCTATCATATGACTCAATCGACCCGAATTCCACATCTATTCAGTATTATCAACCCCTAACCCGATAATAGATGATAATCAGATAAGTCCCCCCCTTACCTTAGACAAATTTCTTGATTCTTGGTCTCTCCCTCTACCGTTCTCCTTCACGTTCCTCGTTCCTCAGACTTCTGTTCTTTCACGTTCTTTCTTTCTTCCCAATTCCAATTATTTTATAAAAATAATAATAATATTAGTAAAGGGCCTTCCTATATCACACCCCCCCTTTTACTATTTCTCACATGGCCCAAATGCCATAAACCATTATTTATTTATTATTTTCACAAAATCCTTAATAATTCTAATTATTAATTCAATATTCTTGATTAAATTAATATTAAAATTATACGGGCGTTACAACTCTCCCCCACTAAAAGAGTTTTCGTCCTCGAAAACATACCTCAGGTAAAGAGCTCTGGATACGAATCCTTCATCTGGCTCTCTAGCTCCCAGGTAACATTTCCTTCAGCTGGTCCTCCCCAAGCTACTCTGACTAAAGTTATTTCCTTGCCCCGCAATTGCTTCAGTCTTCTATCTTCAATCCTCACAGGTAACGTTTCAACCGTTAAGTTGTCTTTCACCTGTACATCATCCACTTGGATCACGTGGGACGGATCCGAAATGTATTTCCTCAATTGAGACACATGAAATACATCATGCAAGTTGGCAAGCATTGGCGGTAACGCAATACGATACGCCACTTCTCCCACTTTTTCTGAAATTTGGAATGGTCCAATAAAACGCGGAGTCAACTTCTTTGACTTCAAAGCTCGACCAATACCCGTCATAGGAGTAACCTTCATAAACACATGATCTCCCTCTTGAATCTCAAGTGTCTTCCTCCTCTTATCATAATAACTCTTTTGACGACTCTGAGAAGCTTTCATCTTCTCTTGAATCATCTTAATCTTCTCCGTAGTCTGTTGTACAATTTCTGGTCCAATCACAGCACTCTCACCAGCTTCGTACCAACACAATGGAGTTCTACATCTCCTACCATACAATGCCTCAAACGGAGCCATACCTATACTCGAATGAAAACTGTTGTTGTAGGTAAATTCAATCAAAGGCAGATAACTATCCCAAGCACCTCCTTTTTCTAATACACAAGCACGTAACAAATCTTCTAACGACTGAATTGTCCTCTCAGTCTGTCCATCCGTCTGCGGATGATAAGCAGAACTCAGTCTCAGCTTAGTACCCAAGGCCTTCTGCAAACCTTCCCAGAACTTAGACGTAAATCTCAGATCTCTGTCTGACACGATACTCGAAGGAATACCATGCAGACTAACTATTTTCTCAATGTATAATTGAGCCAGCTTTTCCATCGGATAATCCATTCTTACCGGTATGAAATGTGCAGACTTTGTCAATCTGTCCACCACAACCCAGATAGCTTCACAATTCTTAACAGTTCTCGGCAAACCCGAAACAAAATCCATCGATATGCTATCCCACTTCCACTCAGGAATAAACATCGGTTGCATAAATCCAGATGGCTTCTGATGTTCAACCTTTGACTTCTGACAAGTCAAACAAGAATACACAAACTCAGCAATTTCTTTCTTCATTCCAGGCCACCAAAATAGCTTTCTCAAATCATGATACATCTTGGTAGCACCAGGATGAATACTTAATCCACTACGGTGTCCTTCTTCTAAAATATTTCTTCGGAGTTCAGCAACATCCGGAACACAAACTCTGTTTCCAAACCTCAGTATACCATTCTCGTCAACTCTGAATTCACCGCTTTTGCCTTGGTTAATCAAAGTCAACTTGTCGACTAATTCGACATCAGCCTTTTAGCCCTCTCTGATCTCTTCAAGAATACCACTGGTCAGCTTCAGCATCCCCAACTTAACACTAGTAGGAGTACCTTCACATACCAAACTCAAGTCTCTGAATTGTTCAATCAAATCCAATTCCTTCACCATTAGCATAAACATATGCAAAGTCTTCCTACTTAAAGCATCAGCAACTACGTTTGCCTTACCCGGATGGTAATTCAAACTAAAATCATAGTCTTTAAGGAATTCTAACCACCTTCTCTGCCTCATATTCAGTTCCTTCTGGTCAAATAGATATTTCAGACTCTTATGATCACTGAACACTTCAAATCTCG
This sequence comes from Vicia villosa, assembly GCF_029867415.1. Classification (NCBI taxonomy): domain Eukaryota; kingdom Viridiplantae; phylum Streptophyta; class Magnoliopsida; order Fabales; family Fabaceae; genus Vicia; species Vicia villosa. Next base: position 124,304,896 of record NC_081182.1, on the reverse strand, counting down.
ACCCATACAAATAATGTCGCCACAACTTCAAGACAAAAACCACTGCTGCCAACTCCAAATCATGAGTCGGATAATTCCTTTCATGCACTTTGAGTTGTCTCGACGCGTACGCGACCACTTGTTGGTTCTGCATCAATACTCCACCTAAACCCATCAGCGAAGCATCACAATAAACCACAAATGATTCTGTCGGATTCGGCAAAATCAAAATAGGAGCACTAGTCAACCTCTTCTTCAGCTCTTGGAATCCTTCCTCGCATTTTACATCCCAAATAAAAGCCTGACCCTTTATGGTTAATTTAGTTAACGACAATGCTAACTTTGAGAATCCTTCAATGAACTTCCTATAGTAACCTGCAAGGCCAAGAAAACTACGAATCTCTGACATCGATTTCGGAGCTTCCCACTGGGATACAGCCTCTATCTTAGTAGGATCGACAATAATACCATTCTTCGAAATTACATGTCCAAGAAAACTGACCTCTTCTAACCAAAATTCACACTTCGACAGTTTGGCAAAAAAGTTGCTTCTCTTTTAACAACTCCAACACAAGTCTGAGATGTTCTGCATGTTCTTCCTTACTCTTAGAATATATTAGGATATCATCTATAAACACCACCACGAACTTATCGAGATAAGGATGAAATATCCTATTCATATACTCCATAAATACACCAGGTGCGTTAGTAACTCCAAACGGCATTACCGAATACTCGTAATGTACATACCTTGTTCTGAAAGCGGTCTTCTGAATATCATCGTCTTTCACACGAATCTGGTGATACCCAGTCCTCAGATCAATCTTACTAAACACACATGCTACAACCAACTGATCCATCAAATCATCAATCCTCGGCAAGGGATACTGATTCTTGATAGTAACCTTGTTCAATTGTCTGTAATCCACACACAGCCTCATTGAACCCTCCTTCTTCTTCACTAGCAACACAGGTGCACCCCACGGAGAGACACTAGGACAAATGAATTTCTTCTCCAGCAATTCTTCCAACTGCTTCTTCAGTTCTGTCAGCTCAGACGGCGACATACGATACGGTGCCATCGACACTGGACTAGTTCCCGGAATTAAATCAATAGAAAACTCCACTTCTCTTTCCGGTGGTAATTCATTCACTTCTTCCGGAAAAACTTCTGGGAATTCACACACCACAGGTAATTCGTTACTCGTCACTTTTCCTTTCACATTCATCAATGCGAACAACATAAACACTGTTGCACCATCCTTGATAGCTTCACCCACTTGTCTAGCCGTCATCTCCAGATCATCAGAATGAACTTCTTCAGGAAAGATTACCGTCTTCGCAAAACAGTTGATATGAACACGGTTGAATTCCAACCAGTTCATTCCCAGGATTACATCAAGTTGTTTCAACGGAAGGCACACTAAGTCCATCCCAAATTCCCTACCAAAAATATCAACCGGACAATTCAAGCATGCAGACGAAGTAGTTACTGACCCCGACGCTGGAGTATCAATAACCATACTTCCATTTATTTCAGATATTTCCAAATTCAACCTCTCAGCGCAATCCAAAGAAATAAAAGAATGAGTTTCTCCAGTATCAATAATCGCAACTAAAGGTGTGCCATGAATAAAACACGTACCTTTAATTAGTCTATCCTCCGGAGTGGTTTCCGATCCAGACAAAGCAAAGACCTTCCCTCCTGCTTGGTTCTTCTTCGGTTTAGGACACTGTGGGCTAATGTGACCCTCCTCACCACAATTGTAACAAGTCACAATCTTCTTCTTACAATCAGCGGCAACATGACCCACCTCTTCACACTTGAAGCACTTCTTCTGATTCAGCTTGCACTCATTCCTACGGTGCCCGACCTCACCACAGTTATAGCACCTGACAAAAGCACTGGAGTCTCCCCCACTAGGCTTCTTCCAACCACCAGTCTTTGGATTACCTCTACCATATGGCTTACCCTTATCCATAGGCTTCTTCCCTTTCCTGTCAACTAACTCGCGAGAGTGAGATGACTTCAGCTTGAGATTATCTTCCTCGAAGATCCTACTACAGTCCACCAAGTCTACAAATCTCCGGATTCTCTAATATCTGATACCCTGCTTAATCTCATCACGGAGACCGTTCTCGAACTTGACGCATTTCGAGAATTCACTAGCTTCATCATTGTTGTAGTGGACGTAGTACTTTGCCAACTTAACGAACCTCGAAGCATACTCTGGTACTGTCATACTACCTTGAGCTAGTTCCAGAAATTCAATTTCCTTTCGACCTCTCACGTCTTCAGGAAAGTACCTTCTCAAAAACTCTCTCTTGAACACAGCCCAAGAAATAGCCACACCATTAGCTTCCAGTTCAGTCCTGGTAGTAAGCCACCAGTCGTCAGCCTCTTCAGACAACATGTGAGCACCATACCTCACCTTCAGATCCTCAGCACAATCGATGACTCTGAAGATTCTCTCTATCTCCTTAAGCCACTTCTGAGCACCTTTAGGATCATGCGTGCCCTTGAACAATGGAGGATTGTTACTCTGAAAACTGTCCAGCTGCCTGTCAGCACCGATCGCAGCTCCATTGGCATTTCCTCCCAACACACCAGCAATCATGCCCAGAGCCTCAGCGATAGCATCATCGTTTCTTCCTCCTCTTCCAGCCATTGTTCTGCTTAAATCACAACCAATTTAATCAGAAGAGAAGTATCGACAATTAACTCTTACCAGTCGCATACACAGGAAAGCAAAACTGACACTAAGACTCTGGTCATAACGACCGACTATGCTCTGATACCACTATTGTAACACCCCTTACTAACCCCGCGGCAATTTTAAAACAATTATTCAGAGTACATGAAATAAGGGTGCCACAATTCATAATAAACAAACATCATTCAGTCATGTCATGCATTCACTGAGGTAATCATCATAAATTAAAACGTTTCATGTTCACACAGCGGAAAATTTATCAAAAACGGACTAAGTTTAACATCTTCAAAACTTATCCTTCAAAACATCAAAACATAACTAGAGTCATAATCATAAACTCTAAACAATCGCGTCCCCAGTGTTACAACTATCAGAGCATGACACCTGACGCTACTAAAACACTGACTCATGAGCTAATCCTCACCGAGTCGAACAGCCGCTATCCTCAATCTGAAAATGACAACATGTAAGGGTGAGTCTCATCATAATTAACAAATGTTATAAGGTTATAAAGCCATAACACATCACAGTTGTATCATTCACCCAATTGTTTCATAAACAGAGATTCACAACAATCAAACCAAAATCAATACATCATTAATATTTACAACACTGGAATACATCCAATCATGTTATAAATTATGCATATGTATGAACTGACACTATGCATGTGGTACCAATCATCATCAAATGGGGATAACCCATGACCGATCCAACATCGTCCAAGATACGGCCCTGCCAGCACAGATTCCACACGATGGATATCATGCCCTTCACTGATCCAACACACCCTTGTGGATACAGTATCATCAATGAGCATGAATGAATGCAACATATACAACATACTTATACCATCATCATCATCATCAATCATCAACATCATCATCATCATCATTCAAGTATGTTCATATATATTAACATCATTCAATCACAATTCCATAATCATCATACACAAAACATACACGTATTTGCATCAATCATCATACTCAACAAGAATAGCATACATGTATTTTCACCATTCTAAAAACCAATCAATCATCATCATATAGATTATCCTACAAGGTTCGTTTAGCTCAAAACGGCGCATCAAACGGACCAACGGTTAAAAAGTTATGCATCTTTGAACTTTTTAAAATATCTCAAAACACCAACAGCATGCGGCGCCATCACCAGTTCGCGGCGCGCACTGAGCGTCCCAAAAATTCATTGGCTCTCTGCCAAGCTGTTCGTGGCGCAAACATCCACACGCGGCGCGAAACGAGAAAAAGTTACGCCTTCGCGGCGCGAACACAGGTACGCGGCGCGACCTGAGCGTATCACAACTTCCTGGCATTCTGCCCACCTGTTCGCGGCGCCACCCTGTGCACGCGGCGCGAACCGGCGATTTCAGAACCCCAACCTGCAGAAAACAGCATTTTATGCATTCCAAACACACCCAATTCATACTAGTACGAAACTAGAGAAATAGGATGCACAAACAACACAAAATACGTCTCATAATACACCAATTATACATCAATTGAGACCATAACAACGCAGACATCATAGATTCAAACATAGAAATCAAACATCCTACAATTGACTCAATCCCTAAACCTATCATATGACTCAATCGACCCGAATTCCACATCTATTCAGTATTATCAACCCCTAACCCGATAATAGATGATAATCAGATAAGTCCCCCCTTACCTTAGACAAATTTCTTGATTCTTGGTCTCTCCCTCTACCGTTCTCCTTCACGTTCCTCAGACTTCTGTTCTTTCACGTTCTTTCTTTCTTCCCAATTCCAATTATTTTATGAAAATAATAATAATATTAGTAAAGGGCCTTCCTATATCACACCCCCCCTTTTACTATTTCTCACATGGCCCAAATGCCATAAACCATTATTTATTTATTATTTTCACAAAATCCTTAATAATTCTAATTATTAATTCAATATTCTTGATTAAATTAATATTAAAATTATACGGGCGTTACAATACTCAATATGTGTTTATATGATGTGATGATGAGACGTTGTTGTGATGTAGCGATGAGATGCTTGTTTGATGTATTCGTATTATACTTGTGAATGAACTATGATGTTATACTTGTTACTTGACAATCTTAATGTATTGCTAGATGTTTAGCGAATTGAACTGTATAACATGTTATGTGATGAGAAGTGGTGATATATGTATGATCCTTACTACGCTTTGAATATTACCATACGTTTCTTTAACGTGAATGATATCTCACCCTTTTGTTTGAATGTTACCCTCCGTTGGTAACGTGCAGGTGATGACGCGGAGTAGTCGTGTACCTTATAGCTCGAGTCGGTATGTCGATGCTCTGATACGTAGAACTCGGGGGGATGTCGGATTACTTTCTTATGTCTTGCTTTTTGTTGTTTACCTTTTGTTGGCTTTCATCATTATGTTATGCTGATACTTGTTGGATATATTGCGCCATGTTGGCCATGATGTTATGATTTAGATTGTTGTTGATATTCGATTTCCGCTACCATGTGATTACTTTTTGGCATTGATGATTAATGCATTGGTTATTGCCCTCCTTTATATGTGTTATGTATCTATGTTGATGAGCATGATATGCGAATGTGTTATTAGTCGATTAAATGTGACGCCTCGAATCATGATGCTTGAATTGTTTTTAAGATTTTTGCACTTTGATTTTTCTGCTTATCTCGGGGTAGATTTGGGGTGTTACACATTGTATGTCCTATCATCTTTTCTCTTTAGAATTCATTGACCAAGATTCACAATTTTATGAATATTATCTTACTACAATTAGAGGAGGTGTTACAAAAATGAAGTTCTTATGTTATAAATTATTGTCTTTGCAACAAAAAAACACCATTTTATATGTTGAAGAACAAGAACTAGGATGACTGTTTTGTGGTAATGTGCATTGCAGTTGTATATGAAGATGTGTATAAATTTTGATGAACTTTATAGGCATTCTTAACCAAGGACTCAAAATTGCACCACCTGCAGCCCCTGCAACTAGCTATATGGTTCTATATGTTACTACGTTTTTATGTTGAATTTGGATGTAAAGGTTAAAGTTGATAGTAGTAAACCAATGGAGTAAAGGTGATTTGAATTAATGGTATTTTTATGATCTTTATTGTCAGTTATTATCTTGGTTGATTAATATTTCAATTTAACTAGCTTGAATTGTAAAATTGTATCGAGGCATGAAGTATAATAAGCAATCCCTAAAGTTGGTTAATCAAACCCATTTTTGGATATAAGTCATTTCGCATAAAAGAATAACGATAATATTGTAGTATCGAAGCAAATACCACTTTTTAGTATTAATATCTTTTTATTATACACATGCTACCGCATAAGGAGATACCCACAATGCTTGGAAAAATGGAGATTGAATACTTTATAAGTGAGAGGACCCATATACCTATCACCTTAAGATTTTGGGTGAATATGTGGCGTCTCTTTCACTTGTGTGTTGCTCTTGACCCAAAGTGGATGCTCCTCATGATGACCTAGCACTGATATTAGAGTCAATGGTTCAATTAAGGGATCGTCTCCTTGTATCAAAAGTCTTCCTGACATAGTTGTGGTCAGGCGACGTGTATGTGGATGAAAGCACTTCATGATGACCCAACAAAAATAGTGGTGTTGGGTTGGATTGAGTTTGATATGATCCGTTACCTAATTCAATAAATTTTGATGGGTGGATTCTTTGTCTCATCCCAAATTTCATTATCAAAATTGAATGAAAGCAACCAGATCATTTACGAATTGGGTTGGATTGAGCTCGCGGGTTGTGCATGAAATGAAAAATATTTTTTTAATACTTTTTTTTTCAATTTTTGAAAAAATTATAACAAAGTTCAATAAAATTGCACACATTTCCAACACTTAGATTAGATTAAATAAATCAAATAATATCCAATAAAATTCATCCAAAAACACATAATTTCTTTAAATTATATAACTTAGAAATGATACAAAAACAAATAAGCAATAATACTTAATCTTAAAATTATATATATTTATTGGTCTAGTATTGGTCTTATAGCAATGTTGGTAGTGAATGAAAAATTAAGAGAAAATAATGGTTAATATTCATATCTTAATTTTTCTTTTTCATTTAAAATAATAAAATAAAATAAAATATTACTAATGTCATATCAATGAGTTCAAAAACTAAAACTCAAACTATGCAAGTTATCACGGGTTAGATCGGTTACACTCGCTAATAAATGGATTCATATAATTAGTGGGTTTGAATGATTAATGAACGAGTGACAAAAAAAGTAGCCTATGGATAAGGATGCTAAAGCAAAGGCTAATTGGTTGGACGATATGTGTTTGATGAACTTATTTTCGGATGCGTTTAAATTATCAGAGCTGAAATTTATGGTGATGGCGGGAATGGGCGGATGTGTCAATGGTGTTTGAGAGTGGTAAGAGTTCGGAATTCCGACCAGTAACAGTCCGGCGGCTGATACTGCAGTGCAGCGCCTCAGGCTGCATTTGCGGCTTGTCCATCCCGAAGTCATGGGTAGCGACACGGTCTTTTGGTTGGCGGAAGTCAACAATGTTTTTTCCGTTAGGAGTTGTTATGCGCCTTCGAACGTTTACCATATTCCTTTTGGATCGAAGGAGTTTGACAAAGCTCTTTATTTAATTTGGAAGTTGGAGGTTCCACACAAGATTAAAGCTTTTGGTTGGAGATGTTTCATCAATAGAATGCCAACAAGGGATCTTCTCAATTTTAGAGGTATTTCTTTCATTTCTTCTATCAATTGTGTGCTATGCGGTACGGTTAGGGAATCGTTGAATCACATTTTATTATTTTGTGGAGTTTCCGCTAAAATTTGGAAGGAGGTGGCTAGTTGAATTGATTTTATTAATTATGAGTCTGATTGCATCATGAGTAGTTTTTTGAGATGGAATTGTTTTTGTAAATTCAACAAGGTGAAATCCGGTAGGGAATTGATTGAAGTATATGGTTGACAACTTGTTGGACTATTTGAAAGCTTAGGAACGGTATCATCTTTCGGAATGACTCTTGAAATGTCTTCGATACCGTGTGGAGCATTAAGGCGCTTGTTTGACGTTGGTCGTTCATAGGAAAAATTACCCGTACCAATTACAACTTATATGAATTTAACAAATCTCTTTTGTATTATTTATCTTAGGTTGTATTTAGAGTAATTTTTCTTCTGCGAACTTTGTCTTGCCATTTTGTAATATTGTTCTAATTCTATATTAATATACCTTGATTACATCCAAAGAAAACAAAAAAAAAACTTTAAGCTTCACTCAAAAATCATGGCTACTTTACATATTGAAAGTCTTTTTAACATAAAAATTTATATCAAAGTGGCAATATAATGAAGATTACTCAAGTTACAGTATAATGTGTTTAATTTTTTTTTTATAAATTTAATACTTATTGAAAGTGCATTATTTATATTATTTTTTTATGCATTTCTTTTAATTGCAAATATAAGAAAACGTTTTTTTTTTAAAAATAAAATACTTAAGCTAAAGTTTTCATTATTTATAGAAAATTCCTTGCTATCTTTGTTGTTAAATAATTTAGTTGCTAGAGTCAAACACATACCTTAAAGTCATTCATATTTAACTAATTATACATTGTATGATATTTTATTTTTTTTTACATAAAATATCATGTATAAGTGTTAATATTAACTTATAAATATTATGTTGTATAACTATATGAAAATAAACATTACGTTGTATAACTACATGAAAATAAACATTACATGTCCAACATAAATATCATACAAATTATATATATATATATATATATATATATATATATATATATATATATATATATATATATATATATATATATATATATATATATATATATATATATATATATATATATATATATATATATATTCTTTTCACTCTTTTTTTTATTTATTTCAATATATTATTTTCTTGAAGTGGGGGAAAATTAGCGTCATTTCAAACCATCAACAGGTTTTATTCTGGTTTATAAAATTGAGGTTAATAAAAATAAACACAAATTTAATAATTTTTTTCTTCATTTTAATAGTAAATAACATCAAAAGTAAAAAATATTTTAGCAGAAATTTAAAATATTTATATATGATCTTTTTATCTTTTTTACATTTCAAGATCTCGTGTTTAACAATTCATATATATCAGTGAGGAAAAATATTTTTTTTAACAAATTTGATACTATTTACATTATTGCTCCATGGTTGTCTCAAGCTCTCTTTGAATTTTAAAAAAATTGCTTTTTAAAAATTAAAAAATAATTAAAATAATTTTTTATATTTAAATTATAAATGATGTTAAAAACTAAAATAAAGAAATCATTCATAAGTATTTTGATAGAATTTGACTAATACAAATGTGATTTTTGTATCTGCAATGTTAATATCGAAGTTTTTTATTTAATGAACAGTTAAATTTAAAAGAGTAAAATATGAGAATATATATTGACCTTTTGATTTTTAAAATAAATATTTAAAAAATTTGTTTAGAAATTGTCCAGGCAGCATCATGCCTAGTGCCTACCCTTCATACCTAAGATTGATACCAATTTTTCGATGTCAGGTATAAATGATCAACTTATTAAATAATATAAAATGATATTAAAAACAATAAAACTAAGATAATATCATGTTGGAAATACTTGTTTTCTTATGGTCTATCATTTGATAATAAATAAATTATGTGAAGTTTATTTTCACATAAAGTATGTGTTGTGTTACTATATTTTCTGAAATAATAAACAAAAGTAGTAGAAACATAACTTTGTTTTATTCTACATTGTTTCGGTTTTGATTCTGAAAATGAGCGTCACTTTTGTATTATATATTTAAGCTATAAAGGACTATTGCTATTTATATGTATTATATATTAGATTTAATTTTTTTATAATACATTTTTATTAGTTAATAGTTATTGAAATAAAAATGATTTTTCTTCATACAAATGCACATATCTATAATTAGTTTTTAATTATGACAAAATAAATACAAATTTTTATTTAGAACATATTTTATGAAATTTATTTAACACTTAAATATTATATAATAATTTATTTTATATATCTTTAAGAATGGCTTATTTTTAATATAAATTAACTTGTATGAATTTACCCATCAGGTTTTCGAGTAAAAATAATAATTTGCTTAAGTTATTGTATGAAAAAGGACATTTTAATCGTAGGTAATGGACGACAATGTTTAAGAAGAGTTTTTATCTAAAACCCTTTTTCAACCATTTCATTTATAAGGGTACAAAGAATTTTTTTACAAAGACAATTTTTTTAAGAATTTCATTCATAAGGATACACAGAAAACGTTCCTATTATATAGTGACAAAGGTTCCATTTTTCTTTTTTTTAAGAAACAAGCCCCGGCCCTTAGTATTTTTAGGCAAGCTTACAACTTCTCATAAAAGAAATAGGATGTTGTGCTCATAAAATAGAATTTAGTAGTAATGGATTGTTATTTCGCGGAAAATAAAACATAAAGGTTTCTTATAATGTTACATAAAGTATTTATACGAATTCTAGTTGAGTAGGTAAAGGCATCTACCTATCATGTTATTACTTAAAAATTAATTTAATTATAAATATATAATATGGCAACTCATGTCAATTCAGTTATATATTATCTTATTAAATTACTCAATATAAATGTATAATTTTCTTTTTAACTATTCAAGGCAAATATCGGAATTGATGGGTGATTAATAGATATTGACCGCAACAATGGATTTGAATTTTTGATACAGTAAAAAAGGATTGACCTACAAGATTAACAAAATTCTGTACTATAGAGACAGATGTTGGACTAGATATGTCGAAGCCAAAGTGTTCAACATCTTAAATCAGAATTCGACAGATAATAGAAAATAAGATGAACAATCATAAAAAAAAATAAAGAACACAATAGAATTGATAATCCAGTTAGTTCATTGCAACCTCACCTACGTTTGGGAGCTTCTAACTCAATAAAAGAAATTCACTCTCAATAGAATTAGAACAATTAGTCTTAGATGAACAACTCTTGTTCAATGTCTCTTTCTAATACTAATCTAGTGTCTTTCTATTTAGGACTCCCCCTAAATATGAGAATCCCTCTCAATTTCTCTCAATCACTAACTCTAGTGATCAATACAATAATTAGATTATTGAATGTTGAATTACAACTCAACTAACAAATCAAACTCTATGCCTTAAGATTTGAATGCAGACGCTAGAGTGGTGCACAAACAATAATACAAAAAAAAATTAAAATAGAAACCCTAACACAGTTTCTTCAATACTACCTTCAAACGTTAGGTTATAGTCTCCTTTAATAGCAATGCAATATGGACTTTTCTCCAATGGATATAAGATTTGATCACTTCCAGATTTATAGATGATTTTGTTTTGAGTTTTTCCAATAACCTCCAACAAAAAGATTTGATTTATTTTGATTTGAATTTAAATCTCAATTAATTTGATTTGATCTTATTCAATCGGCCAAATAAATCTAAATCACACATTGCTAATTAAAAGATAGCAACAAATCTAATTGATACACAACCACAAATTTTGCTTAGAACAACAACAACATTAGCCTATTGACAAGGGCAAGATATTACACACATGCTGGAACATCGTGTCCCACATGTGTTCATTCTTCACCAAAATATCTTTGTATATACAATCACATGACGGTTATCAAAGTATATACAATCCCGATATTTGGCAAAATGCCTCAACTCTTTGAAATGTTGATATTAAAAAAAAAACATGTTAGTTTTACATAGTGTCTATAAAATGTCAAATTCAAAATATATTCGAAAATTAATATTTATATAATGTATATGTTATATATGATACGTAAACTTTATAATTTCGATCTCGAAGTACTAGGATCTTTCCTAAGAAAATAAAAAATTGCTTCTCGTTTGAAAGTTACGGACGAACCTCAAAGTGTTGCTCCACCACAATTGAAACTCGCCACATGAGTTCTGAAAGTAGTTAAAAGAAGTTACAAATCCAAA